>NW_009207361.1:43920-66251 GCF_000690835.1 Fulmarus glacialis | reverse complement strand
CTGGATTTTGGCCGTGTGAGAAAGAGCGTAGAGAGCCGGCAAAGCCTAAACTGTGCCGGGGAAGTGGGGAGGCAAGCAGCAGCCTAACCCAGAGCCCTCCTTGCCTGCTTTCTCACTGTACATGAAGCGTGCCGAACCCACCCACCACCGAAATACAAGCCCCTCTGGGTAGCACATGGCAGCTGTTTAACAACACAGTGCAACACTACCCTACAGTTTAGGACAGGAAATTAAGGCGGCTGTATCTGCAGGGGGAATTTAAGTACGCAGACTGCAATTACCTGCGCCGGAGTTTGGCCAGAGCCCCGCTCCTCCGGACGCCGACGGCCGGCGCTCAGGTGCTGCGGGGCCATCACAGCTACTGAGGCTGGGGGGAAGCTCGGGGCCGCGTGGGGCACCTTGGTTGGGGTGGTTGGAGGCAAACACAGAGAATTTATGCACAAGTGGGAAATTCAGCTTTTTTTTGGGGGGGGCTGCTGCATTGAGAGACATTGAGATGACGCAAATTTAAGTGTCCTTTTGCTTGGTGATTGACCAGAAAATAGTCTTGGATAGTCCCTATTTGCGCTAGAAATAGTGAGTACTGGAGGGGACAACTTCTCCCAACCATGCCTTGCTGGCCCCTAAGCCAGGGTGCTGCTAAGAGGCAGGAAGGGATCCATTGCCCGGGTGCTGCTCTGGCCTTTGGGGGCCATTGGGATGTTGCTGGTGGGTACGGGCAGATGGACCGCAAAAGGCTTGTCCAGGCATCATGCAAGCAATCCTGCTCAGCACCGTGCTCGCCATGGCGGGAAAAATCTGGTTTCCCACTAGGTGGTAGAGAAGAGCTTGGCTGAAAATCCTCCCGCTTTTCACAGCTGAGCACAAGGGAAGGGGGGTCATATAAAACTAAAGACCTCTGTTTTAGCCGAGACTCCGGCAGACCCAAATAAACGAGGGGTGCTGCTGCAGAGGGCTGGGGGAGAGCAGAGCGTGCGGAGGCAGGGAGCAGGCAGGGTGCTGAGCAGGGCACGGGTGCCAGCAGCCCAGCAAGCACTGGGTCCCGCTCACCACCAGCCACCAGGCACAGGTGGCACATTTGTTTTAACACCTGCGGGTGTTTTATGACCCTTTACTGATTGGTCTTAGGAAATACGGTTTGAAATGGGCTGTGTCTATTAAAAAGAAAGAGATGTGGGGGGAGGAAGCGTTCATGCTGATTGCAAGGGGGCCTAGCATCGTCACAGCCCATCAAGGAGCTGGTGAGGTTCGCCTGACATCCACGCTGCCTGCTACCATTCATCAGCGCCTTTAGTGATTTCCACTGATGTTAACTCCCCGTATCTCCCGTTTTTTCCCCTTCCAGAAATCAAATGCATCCGCATTGGTAGCAATTTTAACCAGATGCATGTGAGTTATTCCAAGGTAGGATTCATACCCAGCCTGGATGGAGAGACGAGCAGGTTGGCAGGAGGAGCCCTGCCACCTCAAGAAGGTGATGTTTCCCATGGAGATCTCCAGTGCTCCCAGTGACAGCCCAGGGCTGGGATTCACAGCAGCCCCAGGTGACTGGTGTACCTGGGCTGCTTCGATGCACCCTGGAAGATCAGAGGAGTGGCAGAGGCCTGAAGAGGTCACACCTGAAGGCAGGATCAAATACACCTGGCTCCTGCCCGACATGTATTTGTCCATCTGACCATTCTTAAAGGTATCTAATGGGGGAAATTCTGCAGCTTCCCCACAGTCTGCATTACCCTTATCGTTAGAGAGATTTTCTTGCTGTCAGACATGAATCTTTTTGGCCGCAGTTGATGCCCCTGACTTCTCGTGCAATATCATCCTGGGCAGGAAAACAGTGTTTTTCCTTTTCACTGTAGTTTACTGCATATCTGAAGCCCACTACTACACCTGCACTGAGAAATTGGTATTTCCTGATCTGTTCTGTATCCCTTGCACTCATCCTCCGTGTGCCCTTCCCCGACATCCAAATCTTCCTTGAGCTTCAGGCTCAGCGGGACTGGGCAAAGTGGCAGATGCAATCATGGGTCAGCACCCAGGACCCTTAACTCCTGCTAGACCAAAGACTGGCTTGAATTTTCAGCCCCTGCTCGCTTTAGTTTGTGCTTGCCAGGCTCCTTTGTGGAGGTTCAGAGCTGGACCCCCAGCGAGAGGCTCAGGCTGGGAGCGAGGCACCAGCCTCAGCATCCTGTGCTCTCCCCCGGCCCTGATGTATCACATTTCGCCTTAGGAATTTTTTGCACTATCTAAAATAATAGTTCAAAGGAGGAAGGGCAACAGGTGCTGCAGACTAGGGGAATGTCAGGAGCCCATCACTCAAATGTCATGCTTGGATTTATATTTGCACACACTTCTGTATTTCAGAGAAGGGTGGAAACACTGGCTCAGTTTCTTTGAATTATCTGAAGTCTAAATGGACAAGCTACATGTGATGGCATGAAAGCAGGGACTGTCTCAAGCTCCTCTGGGGAAACTGGAAGAACGGGAGCTGTGCAGCTGAGCAGTCAGGGCTGGTCTCATCCTGGAGCGCTCGTGATCCCAGCACTGTGCTGGGATGTATAATGCTGGCTCGGATGCCTACATTTCCCGTGCAGTGAATTTCCTAAGCACGATAGCCTTGATTGGCATGGGGTGTGACGAAGGTCTAACCCAGCTGAGAGGAAGTACAGTGATGTGTTTGAATCTGAAGGTACCTGAAGGTTCCAATTACTTTGGAAGGTCTGTGCAGCCCTGAGGTGGTTGTTTTCACGGCGTGAGGATTCAGAGGCAATGTGTTCTGTGCTTAGATGTCTAGGATGAGTGCTTAAATAGAAATAGCTCAGTTTTCTCCAGATAGGCTCATGATAATGGTAGACATTTCCTAATAGAGCCCAGAAGATGGTGGAGCTGAATTTTAGGCTTTTTTGTCAGTTGAAGGAGGCCTGAATGCATATTATTAACTTCCCCAGAGAAAAAGGTCCCTTCTCAGGAATATGTATCTCATGGGTCCAAAAGGAAAATAAACATGCAGCGTGATGCTGGAGACTGAACTGGAGGGCGTTCAGCTCCCAGCTGGCTCCATGCTTCTTAAACAGCGGCTGCCTCGTGTGAAAAGGAAAGGTCCTGGAAGTCCCATTGTCCTGTGGTAAAATACGATACCACAGTCCCCATGTGATGTGACCCCGGCCAACGCATGCTGTGCCAAAACACACTGTTAGAGTGAGATTTCCTCCAGGAGAGGCAGAGCTACAAGCCTTCAGGTTTGAACGACGATGAAGTGGAAGGAAGGAGGGTTGTGTGCTTCAGGAGTGGGATTATATTGCAAAAGGGTCTCTAACCCTAATCCTGCAGCAGGTTTGTGCCAAGGTTTTTCAGAGGTGTCTGGTGGGTTTTGGGGGCTCAACGTGAGCTACCCTGAAGCCACAATAAAGCCAGGTAGAGGAGGGAGAGCTTCAGCACCTGGTGGCTGAGGCTCTTCAGACTGTGCAGCTCCAGGCCTCACATTTGGGTCAAAGAGCAGGGAAGTCTGCGTCCACCAGCCTCTGCCCACGAGGACGTCACTGAGTGGTTGGCTGTAAAGGCTCCTTGGGGGATTCAGTAGGTTTCACTTCTTCTTGACCACAGTTTTCACAATAGTTTCCAAACGTCCTATTCCTAAAAGCGTTCCTATGTGCCCACACACTGAGCAGTCCCCTCTGGAGCGCAGAGATGCATTTATTCTGCTTTAATTTTAACCTTCAAATCTCCCTTGGGCAGGAACACTATGGAATAAACAAAACTTGTGTCGAAACACAATCCTTCTCAGTGCTATATTGACCTTCTAACTTGCTTTTCCTTTGGAGAATCTTGACGCGCTTTGTTCTTTAATGCATTAATCATCTTCACAACATCCCAGGGATGCCAGGAAATGTTACTTCTCTCTCCCTCTTGTTTTTATGGATAGGGAACTGAGGCACGGATCAGTTAAGTGGATTACCCGGGGTCAGGCAGTAAACCCATGGCAAGGCAGGACTGAGATCCTAGATGTCCCACAGGCAGCTAAATGCCTTCCAAAGTGCTTGTTTTGTACATTTTTGTACCTTTTCAGAAGACCCAGAGACCGAGCACAGAGGGACATGAGCCTGGGTGGAGAGGGCTCTGAAGCAGTGCAGTGTGTGTTGTTTTTCTCAAACCGTTTCTAGGTGTGTGCTATGGAGATGGATTAGACCCTGAGTTGACTGGAGTGGAAGGTTTGGGTGGGCCTGAGGGGTTTTTGTTCCTGCAAGAGAAGGTCTGAGGCTCCTGCTGGACATCGTTCACCTCCCAGCATGGAGGAAAGCCGGTGTCCCCTGAAAATGGAAATCAGCAGCTGGGTGATTTTGGGGTGTCTCTCTCCTCTTGGTGTGTTACCAACTAGACCAGTGGTTTTGGGGAGATGGCTGCTTTATGACTTTGAAGCAGTCAGGCAGACCTCCAAGCCCTGATGCTCTGCTCTGACACAGTGGGACTTCTCTTTTCCCTTTTTAATTTTTTGAAGTAAGGAGCTTTCCAGACAGTTGTAACATCAAGTGTCCATGCTGGTGGGAAGGGGGTGAGATGGGACCCTATATCATTGCCAGTGCTACCGGACCCCCCAAAAGGCTGAGAGTTTGGAAAGCAGCCGCGCAGTCGGTCACTTCCCTGAACTATCTGTGCTTCATGAGCCTCCAGCTCATGAATCTTGGAAGGACAGAACTTCTCATGAGATTTGTGGTGCGTCCAGTCCCAGCTAGAAATACCACAAGAAAAGCCTCTCTTGGGGAGATCCCAGCTCTAACCAGAAACTGCAGTGATGTGAGAGCAAGAAAAAATCCAGATGTGGCCACTATCTGCTTTATTTTTCTCTGGGAAACTGAGTTCTCCTTTGCGAAGTATAGTTTTGTCAAGCATCATTCTCAAGCATATCTAACCTTTGTGTTTGCCAGCTATAATTAAGTCAGACCCACATTTCAAAGCTCTGTGTGTGTGTGTGTGTGTCTGCATGCCTGTGTGTATGGAGACAGCTTCCAACAGATCACTTTCAGTTATTTTTCTGCTAACAGACTGAACGGACTAACTGCTCACTCCCACATTCAGAGAGAGCTCTGGCCCAGATAGCTGCCTTGGGAGAAGCATTGGCTTTTCTCCTCTTGGGCCAGTCTTGCATTTTTGAATTACTTTAACAAGAAGTGCTTAAATGTTTTTTTTCAAAGTGAAGCAATTTCTCCACCATCAACCCATGTGTTGCCTTTGTTCTCTTGCACTATTTAGGAGTTTCCTTTGCAGTGTTACCTTGCTTGCAGTCCCAGGCAAGCCTGGGAAATGCACAGTGTAGTTTAATGCTGAGGAAAGTACCTCTTTGCTTTTAAAAGAGACTAGTTGGTGCAAAGGACAGCTACCCAGGGGGTAGGAGGTGTTTGCTGGATTTTGGAGGGGTTGGTGGTGGACTCAGGCTCTGGAGGGGTATTTGTGAGGAAGGAAAACATCCTGAACTTGCCAGGTAAGTGCAAGCTTGAAGATGAGTTTGGGAGGTGTGTTGTGACATCAAGTGATGTTGGTGCTTGCAGTGCTCCTGTGCCAGCTCTGCTTTTCTTGGCCGTTGGTCTGTGAGATGACTCTGACGTCCAGGCTTTTGGTGTCAGGGAGCAGGAGGGCGTCATACGCATACCCACGAGCAGCCAAATCTTTATTAAACCTTAAAAAATCATTAACCTCACCTAAATGTTTGCTATTTGTTATGTTTAGGTAGGGGGTAAATACCTTCAGGTTTTTGGCAGCTCACACGTATAATTAAAATTAATAATAATAAGAACAACAAAGTGGAACTGCTGGCCATAACTCCCCCTGCCCCTCATATACTTTTTTGAGTGTGTCTAGTTGGCCCCAAACCAAAAGTGCTATTCCCCAGCAGAAACTTTCCAACATTTATTCATCACATGCTGAGTCGACAAGTGCCTCCAATTCTCTAGTTACCAATGCACTAATGAACATTGTGTTTCTCGCAAGTTCAAGGACTTGGGCGGGGAGTAGACTAGGGACTGGATTTCTCTGTGTGTCTGAATAAGGTAAAAAATAGATTTTACACAATGGCAGAGCCTTAGTCTGAGGTTCCTCTCAGATAATGTTTCTCAGATAATGGCTTCCAAAGTCCAAACCTTTTGGGTTACAGCTTCTTCTGGTAAGTGGGGCTTCGACTGAAGAAGTGAATGTATCTTGAACTATCAGAAGGACAAGAGATGGGGATCATTTTTGATTTGTAAGTAAGTTAAACTATTCCAAGTAGATAGCCTTAGCTGTTGCTGGTCCTGGAGAACTTGAAAGCTTCTGGCTACCATGCAAGATCTTGCTTTGCTGCCTCTGGCTAGTGGAAATGTAAAAATTGCCCAGCAACGAATGTGCAGTCAACCAGCCCTTAGGTCTCACAGTGAAGATCTCTGAAAGACAGCTAATTACTTCTCCAAAAGCTGGGAATTTTTGCTCTGGAGAAGCATCAAATAGTGAGATCTCCCCTGTACAGCAGTAATTGCTATAGAGCTTCTGCAATGTCACTTTAGTCCTGGCACTGTTACATTGCTGGATGTTACATACAAGGGGAAAATTCAGCTTTGACTTAACCCTTTGGATTAACAGCAGATACAAATTGGGGTGGCATTTAACTCAGTCTTCTAAAAAGTAATTTGTGTGTGTTCGATGATTTCCGTTTGTTTTCCTTTACACCAGCCTTTTAACTAACTCCCTCATTCCCTTGCCACCCATTACCGCCCAGCCTGTCGTTTCCCAGTGCGAAGCTGGGATGTGGAAATGGCTGGAAATAAGGACTCCAGCTTAAAGGACCATGTGCTACCTGATGGGTATTGCTCAGCCATGCAAGGAAACCTAACAGCTCTGGAAAAAAAAAAAAAAAACATGTGAAAGTTGATTCCTTTAACCACTGGGGCATCTCCTTTAGCAGGTCACTGTCAGCATTTTTCTTCGAGGCTGGAGCCATCTCTGGGTGGTTGGTTACAGGTGCCCGTGCACTGCAGGGCGGTGGTGTTTGTACGAACCGCTGTGCAGCACACAAATCATTTCTGACGAAAATTAAATACCCGAAAAAGAAATTCCACTACCAATGGTGTGAGCAAATCATGCACAAATGACTAATAAATAGCACGGCAATCTCTCCTTAAGCTGTGATTTATCTGTCTGGAGACTTATTAAAGAAATGTTCCTGCTGTTTGCACAACTTTTATCATGGTGCTGCCTTTTGATGCTCTCAAGCGTCAGAAACCTCTTTCCCCGCTCTGGCAGTCCCAGCAATGCGTGACCCCTCCACTGTGCAATGCCAGCCACCCCGGCCTGGCTCTCCCCCGGCTTCACGCTGCCGCTCTTTGCCGCGGCGAGATGCCCTGGTTGTGGTCTGTGCAGTGAATGAGGTCTCTATGCTCTGCCTCCTCCTGCTTTTCCATTTTCCAGAGTCGTCGCATGACTGCTGGGGGAGCAGGTTATGCGAGTGTCCCCTCCTCCCGCCCAGGCAAAACCCACCCAAGTCTGTTCAGACCAGTGACGTACTGAGCGTGAGTGGGTCAGGCTGTTTTGGGCAGAGCTGTGAGAGCAGTAGCTCCTGCTGGAGGGGTCAAAGCGGGAGCTGGGAACCACGACCCATTTCACCAACACCTGGTGCTGGAATGCGACCCCCTCTGCGTTCGCGGATTTAGTCCTGTGGTTTGAGAGGACCAGACCAACAGCCTCTGCTACCACATTACCTCTTCCCGCTGGTCATCCTGCTCCCCATCACCCTTCAAGGACCTCCTGGTGGTGCGCATGCCGGGAGCCCACCACCCCATGGAGGCTTTGTTCAGGATTGCCACTTCTTTACAGACGTGTACTTTGGAGGTCAGTGCCGCGGTGGTGGCAATCGCTGCTCCACACCAAGGCCGGGCACTGCCAGGTGCTGCGTGTTGCAGCCCCCAGCTCATCCCCGCTGCCATCCCGGGCATCTCCCCCCACCACCCAGGGGTTTTACTTGGATTTTCGCTCTGTTCTTCTCTCTGCACATGTCTGGGTGAGAGGGATGTCTTTGCTCTTGCCAAGCAAGGAGGGCTTCTAGTTTTCCTTATGACAGGTTGATTGGTACAAACAAAATAGAAAAAAGTAAGAAGCTGACTGGTATGGCAGGAAACAAGTTATTTTAAAAATTGAAAGTATTCAGGCTTCCCTGCTGTCCTCCTGGGAAGTGCCAGGGAGGCTTGTAACGCGGGCCCCATCCCTCGCCTTGCCTGGAGCAGCACCGGGATGCAGACTGGCTGCTTTGGTACCCAAAGAAAACAAGCCAAGAATTTTCTCTGAAAATACCACATGTTTTCTTGCCACTTTGTGTGTGTTTTCCAACCCTGCAGCCTGTGAGCAGGGCAGGGAAATGCAGCCATGCTGGTGACAGCTGTCCCAGAGCAAGGGGAGGAGACAATCTGGTTTTTCTCTTCCCTCTTTCTTTCTTTTAGCTAATCACCTGCATTTTGCGTGGCTGGCTTAGCAGTCTGGAACATTTGGGGTTGGCAATGCTTTGAGGATGCCAGTGTCTTGCTGACATTATTGGATGATGGGACCCTGCTTGTCTCTTTGACATGAGATGTGACAGAAGCAGCTATAGCTGTTCTGACTCAGCCCTCAAGCACTTCTGCCATCAAAGTGTAGACACAGGCAATGCTGGATGATCAGGAGTTTGGGCTGGATCTTTTCTCACTGCTGTCTGGAGAAAAAAATCTTTAGGTGCCAATGAGGTTGATTTTCACTCTGACAATAGTTCACCCTGGAGAATATATAGCATTATGTGACATGTAAAATTGGGATATGACGTAATTTAGAGGTTTCTGCCCTCTTTATGAGATGCACATCCTACGCACGTATCCCCTTTTTAATAAACAGCAGAGTTTTTAGGAAATCTCAGTGCTCAGAGTAGGAAATGGGAGGGAGAGAAAGGGGCTTGGGGGTAGCAGCTTTCATTGCCCTTTGCAGTAGTAGGACAGGGGATATTTGCCCTCAAGTACCTCTCTTCCCTGATCCATCGGTCAGACATGCCTCCAACCTTTATCCCCCCTGCACAGCCCCACCTGAAGGAGCAGGTCTGGCCTCCCATCTTCTTCCTCTCTCCCCACGCCTTCCGGAGGCTGAAGGACCATCCCAGGAACCTGCCACGTCTGATGACTTCACACCAGATGGTCCCAGGACTGCGCACAGGAGCCACACTGCAGGTGGGTCTGCTGCATTTCTGACTGCAGACAGGTCTGCAGAGGGTGGAACCTTGTAACAGCAATGCTGGGACCAGACAGATCCAGCAGAAATAAGATTTATTTCATGAAGGAATTGATGCTGGGGATGCTCTTCAATAAAGTGAGCCAACTGTCTAGATCAACCGTATTTACTTGCCTTATATCGCTTGCAAAATCATGATCCTCTCTGTTAGGACCTTCAGGAGTGCCATCACCCTTCCAGCATCAGCCGGGCAGGAGCCGGGGCTGTTGGAAACCATCATCTGGGCTGTGATCAGAACTCCTGCTGCCCAGCCTGCGCCCTGGTCATCAGCTCCCCCTCCCTGTGGGGTCCTGCCCTGTGGCACCACCCATCCGCTCATATGCAGACAAATTCACATGACTGAGAAAGGTTGAAAATTTCCTGCTTAATGTCTGCTGTCAGAAAATGTTGCTCTGCCAAAATTGAACTATCCCATAGGAGCGTGTCAATTTGGACAAACTTAAGTTTAGGAGAAAAAAAATCAGAGTAACTCATTTCAATAAACTCAGACAGCAGTCAGCATTCAGCTGTCAGAATGGGACATTTCAAGTTTTCAGTCTGAAATGACTTCTCTTTGGCACCACTGTGCATTAATGTATACCACAGTACAAATTCTTACATGAAATGATGCAAAATGAATTATGAAACAGAATAATACTCTACAAATCTGGACTGGAATAGAAACATGGAATACTCAAAATACGAAATATACACTAAATATAAACATAATGGAATGGAAAACTATAAAAGAAATAATCCAAAAATGCAAACAAATGTTTCAATTGACCTGAAGTGAAGTGTTTCCAGAATGTTGTTTTGTGAGAGATTGTTGATGAACCTCATTTTTACCTTTCCTATTCAGTTTTCAGTTGTAAGTCGCAATTCCTAGTTGGAGGGAAACACAGAACAATAGATGCATGAAATGCGTATAAACACACACAGATATAACTGCACACTCTTGTCTGTCTTTCCTTCTTTTTCCCACAACATCCGCCCCATTCTGAAAATGGAAAATGTTTTTACTTTCTTGAAGTTACTTACAGAGTTACTTACAAAGCAATCAATCGACCCAGTCATTTATGCGAGTTCTTGGTCATACCACGGATGTTAAGGCGAGCTGTAGAGCAGGGCAGGCAGCACATCTCCTAGTCTGGCCCGTTATTCAGTGGGCTGTGGCTGAGTCCTGAACCTGGAGTAAATCACTCTGCAGCCTGGGAAAGCTGCAGAAGCCCCACTCTTAGCTGGGTTTGCTTGAAACGTGTGTCTCCATGCTACCTGCGAGCATGCCCGCACACTGGGGTGCCCTACGAGGGCTTCAAGTGCCCTTTTTTTCCCTTCATGTCACAGCCAGGGCAGCCACAGAAAATCTAGTGGTAGCACCCAGCCGACAAAACCAACAGATAAAGCTAAGACATATGGACTCTCTGGAGCCCACATTTTATCAAAATATCCTTCTCTATGAAACTTAAGACGAGGGCGAAGAGAGGTCTGTCCTCCAAGTCTGCCTCTTGGACATTTGTCTTTGCTGGAGACGTGGTGTCTCCTGCTCATGTCCGGGCTGGAGACTGGTCTGAATGCACAATGGGGTTTGATCCAGTGGTCCGACGCACCTCTCCTTTTTCTCCACAGCTCTGGGCTGCATCATGCCCTGCCCAGTGCAGGACGCTGCTCTTTGCCCAGGTAGGTGGGGAAGGTTAACCCCTTTCTGTTTTTTGCTTCAAGGGGGCTGTGGTGATCCACAGTCCTTGTGCTGGTCCTTGTGGATGTTGGTGAATCTGACCTGCGTTGCAGGCACGAGCAGCAAGTCTAGTACTGATGTCCCTGTGTATGGGAGCTTGGGCATCACGTGTGCCTGGAGGAGGCACGTGCAGCTGCTGAGCTTTTGCAGCTTTACTGCAAGGCTCAGGAGACACGGGATGCTTCTTTGTCGGCCCGAGAAGGGGAAACGTTACTTTACTGTAAACAAACGAAAGTAAGAGTGGCCAAAACCTGCATCCAGCAGTGCCTCCCCTGCATTCCCACAGGTCAAGGACAGGGTGTCTATTTGAAGGTGGATGTTTCCTAATGCGCAGTCGTTGGTAACCTAAAGCAGGTTTATGACAGAGCCCAGATCAGGCATTAATGCAATAGACTGGTAATTCAATCACTTTATAGAAGTTGATCTGTCCTTTTTATTACAATTATTGTCAGCCCGGGTGTTTCGTTCCATCACTGAAAATAAACATCATTTATCATACTTGTAAAGATTAGCCCCTGACAGCTCCAGCTCTGCTTTGCATAAATGTGTATTAATGTCGGCTCTGTCTGAAGTGGAGAGAGAAGTCTATATTTCACAAGAATGATTAGACAGTGTCACCACTGCTTTAAGTAATGTCTTATCATGACGGATAATCAAACTGTGAAAAAACAACAAAAAAGGCAATTTATTGCAGATGCATTTTTTGCTTTATTGGGCTGAGAAATAGCAATAGTTTTGCTGCTGCAATACTGAGGTTTGTAATGTCCGGGCTCTGGGCTGGTGATGCCTCTCTGGGTTTCAGGAGATGTGCGGTGTTGCAGCTCGTTGGCAGAGCTGGGACTTCCACCTCTCTGCGAGGCTGCCTGAGTCTTCCCATTTGAAGACCCAGCAGCCTACAACTTGCCAGACTTTTAACGATTCGCGCCTCAGGCTGAATTTGATTTGGAAAGTTTCAGCTAAAATTATGCCGTCATTTCTGAGAGTGAGATTAAGGGAAAATATGATGCCCAGGCTAAAATATTCTTACAGACATTTTCCAGAGAAGCTCTAGGGCTCCTGGACCTTGGAGCAAGACCTCAACAGTTGGCGTGTGCCTACCCTCAGGTCAGGACTGCGCTTTTGCTGCTCCCATCAAAATTCATCCACATTAATTCCAGGGAAAAAAAATCAAAATCTGTTTGTCAGTGTGTACTTTAGAGATGTTAGAGCTCAGCAGCCAAACTCTGCATCCCATGAGCTCAGTGAGTGCTCTAACCCCGACAGAAATGTGCATGTACCACCTCTCCAGCTGGAGCAAGCCTGCATCCCTGGGCTGTGGGGGTAAATAGGACTTTTCTTGCAATTTGGCTGGTGGCAATGTGTTTGGGGTCTCAGCAGACAGCAGGGACCCTGTTCCTGTGGCTGTGTGTCCTTGCAGTCAGCATGAAGGACATCTGCCCAGCATCCAGAAAGATGAAGAATAACTGAAGACATGAGCTGAAGCCTTGCTCTTTGCCAGTTGAACCAGGGCAATGCCAAGAACGTTCCCTTGTTTGCTGGACTGTGCGTTCGCTGGGAGAGAAATGCACATGGGCACCGATGTCCATCACACACCGACTGTAAGTCAGCTACCTGCTGTGGTGCAGAAAAAACAGCTCTGCGACTTTCATGCAAGAACATCAGAGCTGAAGAAAAGTCCCTCTCCTCAGTATCGGGTTTGGTATTGGGTCTAGTTTCACCAGTTTTAGAAACTGAGGAAATGAAGCCAAACCCTATGTGTGTTTTCAGGTGCCATTTTTGGTGAGCTGGAGAAGTTTGAGTACTGCACTGAAAACACTTGTGATTTCTGGACACAGCATCTGGACTTGTGAAAGTCCCAGGTTGTGGACTAGGGGTGCTTGTGTGAGAGGATCTGCTTGCACTGTTGCTGGTTTTTAAAAGTTATTATTTCCAATGGTTGTGCCTTCAGGGGAAAAAAAAACACCCAACAACTTGGAGGCATGGATTCTTAAAAGCAAATGTCAAATAAAACATTTGATTTATAATCTTATCATTTCGAAGCCAGCCACCTTATTTTGGAAGGCTTGTGATTGAGATCAGTGTTAATTGAAGATGGTGCCTTAAAATTAGTCCACTGTGGAGGTATCTCATTGAATCAGATCCTAAAGGAGCAATAATACATCAAATATCATATATGAAAATAAATAAACCTCTTCCCTGCATAACTAACAGCTACTTCTGCTATTAAACTAAAGCATTAAAAGCGCTGGAACTATACTGGGTGCTTATATTGCTATTTACTCCTTTTTTTTTGAATGTCAGCCCCAGTTTACTCCCTTTCAGGTTATAGCTACCACCAGTTTCACCTCCTCTGCTCTGGTTTGGTGCTGGTGGTGATGCACAAAACACTGTGGTGCAGCCCCCACTTTGCCAAAGAACCTGAAATTGAAACTTCACTCCGGAATAAAACTGAAAAAAACGCCCAAAAGCTAAGAAAAAAAAAAAAAGCCAAGTGTCTGCCTCAAAGTAGCCCGGGTGAAGAAGCCAGCTGTCGGTGGTGGAGGGAAGGAGTGGGTGAGGATGGCAGTGGGACCATCAGCCATCGAAGCAATGCTGATTTTAGCCAGTGGTATTAGCAACTGGCACTTTTTGAAGTGCTAAAAGCTTTGGACACAGATTACCATGCACATATTTCAATTTCCCTTAAATCCAGGGAGATTTCCTCTTAAAGCATGCTCTCTCTTGCTCTCTTTTTTTTTTTTTTTTCAGCTAGATTGTGCTTGATGGGGACCGTTAACTGAATACAGCATATTATATATTACTTCAATAAATCACCGACAGCTGAAGCATTCAATATCATGCAGAGCAGTAATCAGGGGAAGTCTTAATCACACTTTAAATGGTTTGGATTTATGCTCTGCTTTCCACGGGCTCCTGTCACTGCTGGAAAGGTGCGGAGGCACGGCTCCGTGGTGGCCCGCCAGGACCTGGTCCAGCCTGGTGCCCGGGGCCGGAGCACAGCCAGAGCGCAGGGTTTGTGCCAGGGGTGCAGTGCTCGGACCAAGGAGGATGAACGGCCACTGGGTTATTCCTGGAGCTGTTAGTGCCTATGCAATGGCCTCTTTAGATTGCCTGAGGATTTGGGGGTAAAAAGGCATCATTCCGGCAGTGTAAGCAGCTGCTCTTATTGTGTTGAGATTGCACAGATGTGTGGCAAGTCCTGGCTTTGTTTTGACTGAAAAAATGTATTTTAACATAGAATTTTGTTTTTAAAGAAATCATCAGATAAGAGCAAACCCAGCTGCTGTAATCCTTGCTTTTTGCTGCTCCGGCCCTTTGCATTTGGTCTAGGAGATTAAAAACACCTCCTGGATTTTTTGTCGGGGAGTGGGAGAAGCAAAGAGAGAGGGTTGGCTTAAAAAAACCCAAACAAACCACAAAACCCCTAAATACAATTTTTAAACAAATTGATTTCTGACTGATGATCTGACCCACCAAGACTTTCCATGAAAGTAAAACTTTCCAGCCAGGGGCTGTGGGCTCAAGGTGCGGAGGCGGATGCCAAGTGTCAGCTCACCGGCAGCCACCGGCAGAGGATGGGAACCTTCCTCCCCGGCACCGTCACGTGCCCGACCTTCACCTTCCCCTTGCAACGATATGCAGATGTGCATGATGTCATCTCTCCCAGCCACAGGAGAAAAAGAAGAGAAACCACAGCAGAAAACAATAGGCCTTTTTGGGGGGAAGTTAACCGTTTTGGTTAACTCCACGCCCGGAGCACGCCCACAAGCGTGGCCACCGGGCATGGCTGCTCGCTGGGGACGTCTGGCGGGCCGGCGGGGAGGTTAACGGGCTCATTAACCGCATCTGGCTGGGAGAGCCCTGCGCGGGCTGCGGCTGGCTTTTCCAGCTCAGAAATACTTTGCGGGCCCCTTCAGCTGGAGAGCACGAGCCTCCCCCCCGCGCTAAAAGTAGTCACACCGCCTGTGCCATAAATTACTGCTCTCGCAGTGGAAATTTGAACAAGACCCAAGCGGAGCTGAGAGGCAGCAGCTGAGACGGTTAAACAATAGTCCTACACAGGGGAAACTCTCCCATAATGGTGGATTTAAGTTCCAAGGAGCTTTGGTATCTGACTGTTGGGTTTGTCCCCTCCACCCCCTGTTTTGTTTTTCATTCAATTCTATGTTGTTCGTGTCTCTTAATAGGGCATCTTTCATTATCATTATCCCTAATAGTGGTTTATTGTATTAGTTACAGTTAATTTAAATGTTACCGAAGCATTGAAAACAGATTGCAGATGTTTTGAAACAGATGTTATTTTAATGTTAAAACAAAATCATGAATATTTATGGGTCATTATTGCCTGGGTTGAATTAGACTCTTTAAATAGTAATGTATGGGCTTAACGTCTTTTGAAGGAAACGCTCCAAAAAAGGTGCATGGAAAAACACTGTCATATAAAGACGTGTAAATCATTTCTTCTGGCAATACTGATTTTTCCTTTATGAAGAGTCAGAATTAATTGCTGTTATATTACAAAACCAGGTACTGTTCTTGTTCTATAACTGGTTAACCTAAGACAAAATTTTTAGGTCAGAAACACCTTTCCATCTCTCTATTTCCTAGAGAAGCAGCCCACGAGCTCCCCGCAAGCAGACTTAAAGCCGTAAGAATATTTTGAGGTGGACTCAGCAGTATGAAAGCAAAATAAGGTGAAGACAATGCAAGAGCACAACTCACTTGGTGTCAGTCTTCCCTACAGAAACACAAAGAAGGTTTGTTAATGCCATATGCGGGCTGTCTCTGGTCGAGTCATATTTCTTTCTTTATGGAGATGAAGTTAGTCTTTAAGGCATCAGCTCAAAATGGCCTTTCATTCATTACAAAGTTATTTAGTTACGGGTAGGTAACTCTAAATGACATTTCTACATCTTGCACTTTATTAGTTGATCCTAGCTGCTGAATGACATGGAGAGCTCAGCAGACTATGGCAGGCGAGTTCAGGGTGTTTTGGTCAATTTTGCATGGGGTCCAACCTTCTGGAGTTGCAAATTTGCCTCCGAGATGATGAGCTTGTGCACCTCTCTCTGGGAGAGCTCTGTGGAGGGGGGGAAAAGAAGAAAAAAGTAAGAAAAGACGGCGAAAAAATTAAAAATAAGAGGACTGTAAACACAGGGGTGATACCCTGCTCCCCAAAGAGACAAGCAAGTACTTCTGCTGCCTTAGATGAGTCATGTCCTATTTAGGAGAGGAACAGCCCAACCATCGGTTCGTCAGCCCTGACTCCGGGGATGATGCTGGGATGGAAAGGCTGGTGGCAAGGGGACAGGCTACCATGCAGCCACCACCCATCTTACTGTGCTTTGCTTGTGTCCACTAAGACGGTGTGCTCTAACCTGCAACATTCAGCCTTTTGGGTTTCCCCCCGCCCCTTCCAAATTTACTAATTTGGAAGAAAGCCTGAGTCCTCCTGAAGCTGGCAGAACTCCCTGTCTACAGGCACAAAACCCCAGAGCAGATGGGCAGACATTTCGGCTAACCGCAGTGGCAGTTGTTGAGCATTAGGGTCTGTAAGCTCATCCAGGAACATCCGAGCAGCCGCCTTCACTTCTCCCTCGGCCGAGGGGAGCAAACATCACGCACACGGCTTGGCTGGTGTCGCTCACTGCTGCCACCGTGCACAGCAGGGGTTTGCCCCAAGGACTCAGGACCTGCGTTGTCAGGAAAGGACAGCAGTAATGTACAAGCCTTTTCAGCTTCCACAGTGTGATCTGGGTATAGGGGTCACAGGAAAAGTGCTAAAATGCTGCACACTCCATTTTGCTACTGAACCGAGTGGTGGCATATAGCAGCCACGACTGCTGGGTTAGTTTGCTGGCTGAGGGGTGGCTAGGCTGCAGGGCTTCGCTGCATTGAGGTCCGTGGAGCTCTACCAATTGACTGCATTGAGGCACCTGGCCACAGAGCCCTCACACCAAGGCTCGTGGAAATGTTAGAATTGTTCTGATTACTAGAAATTGGCCAAGAAATTTTTCTGTTGTGATCTCACCTCTTGATTTTAAAAGCCATACTGAGAAATGACATACATCCAAGTGAAGAGATGTTCCTTCAACAACTTGGACTTGAACTTCCACTGCTTTCATGTCCCGAGGATCACGGAAAGCCTGGTACAGTACATTACATTCAGTAGGCTGCCAGAAAGAGAGTTCATTTAGTTTGATGACAGATTAATACTGATTCACAAATTAATTTTGTCTCTTTGTATATCAAGGGTGTCCGCAACTTATTTAATTTGTAATAAATATAATTATAGAAATGAATGAGCTATCAAGATTTTTAAAGTATGATCCATCAATGTTGGCATGACTTGTAATCCTGGTCATTATAAATAAAATGGGTCTTTTGCAATATGGAATGCAATTTTCCCTGTAGTTTGTCTCATTATTTTCTGACATGTGGGTTAATATTAAATTACAATGCCTTAATTTTCAAATCAGGGCTCAATTTGTAAATAAGAGGTTAATAAATAACCTTTCCAGCTGGAGGCCCTATTGTGACTTCATTAAAATAAACTTTTAAATGAGATATTTGCCTCTTGGTTGAAGCAATGATGGTAACAGGATTGTCTCATCCTGTACGTTGCAAAACAAAAAAAGAAGCTCGCATGGCTGCCAGAAAACCCTATCCAAAGAGTCCTTGTGCCTCCAATATTTTCATATGGTCTTTTAGATGTCCCCCATAACTGGGTTATACCCTGACTTGCTCCATCTTCTGCTTCCTTACACACGGAGCACATACCGAGCTGTCCTTCGTTGTATGTCACCTTGAGCACACTGTAAAGACTGCAGGTGGTTGGAGCTTGCTGTCACCTATTGTGCTATACGTCTTAGTGGTCTTTCAGTTGTCCGTCCTACCTGGGTGATACAGCTTGTCATATCTGAGTCACTAAGCTCTGACCTACTCCTGCTTCTTTGTCTACTTTCTGCTACGCTTCATGCAACGCTCATGATTGTTTCTCCCACCATGACTTTCAGTGAAAAAAAAAAGACTTTTCTCAATAGGTGCCACATTGTTCTTCACAGAAATTTCATGTTCTGAGCTGTAGAGCTGGATCTCCTGTTTGCACAGGTGGACGGAAAGCTCTGACTTCTCCACTGAAGGCACCTCTGACTGGCATTTTTTGGGCCCTGAACCTAAAAACTAAGTAGGTTTGGGCTGGTTGACCAGCTTGGACAAAGGCTATTTCCCTTGTAACTGAAAGGAAAGCACATTTTGTGCAATTTTATAAAAAAAAAGACCAACCCCAAATCAACAACCCCAAGATACAATAGGAAAACTCAAAAAATCCCAACCTGCTCTTCAATGAAGCAGCGGGTTGCTCTGTGAGGCAGCTTATAAAAGCAAATGGGTCATGTGAAACAGCAAATTTTCAGGCCCAAACACTGGAGAAACTATTTTCAAAAGAGATCAGCGTGCTTATGTCGCTTTGACCAGACCAGCCCCACATCTTTCAGCACCGTCCTACAACGAGCAGCCTCATTCCTGTCTTGCAGCTGAGAGTCGCAAATATTGGCAGCGACCGCCCCACCAGGACAGTGAAAGCAGCCTGTGCCACTGGCAGTGGCACCGGTCCAGGGCAAGTTGCCTTTAAAAAGTGGCATACCCTGCCCAGAGGAAACCCCCCCAAAGCCCCAGAAATGTAGGGCAATTGTGACCAGAGGGGCCCCATGTTTTGATCTCCTCCCACAATGCTGGATCAGATTCTCCACGCCTTCCCCATCCCTGCTGCTTGTCTACAGGAGCATTCTGGTTCCTATACTGCTGGCCACACCTAAGTGAAGTACAACACAGCTTCATCTTGCAGCTCTACTAAGCTGCTACATTCATCTGCCTCCAGCAAAAATCCCTCTGAGGACAGGATCAGCTAAATCCTTGAGGTCAGCGAGACATTTCTTGGCCAAGGTTTCAGCCTTCAGGCTAGTTTTGCCCATGAGTGCCATCTCCCTGTGCTTTCTTTAGCTGCGAGCAATGGTAGGCTCAAAATTCAGTGTCTTAAGAAAAAACACATCCCCCGCCCCCCACCAAAAGAAACCTATAGCTCAGGCCCAGCCTCAAGACCTTTTCTGGCTTAGCTGTATGGGCTGGATGTAAGAAATGCTCCTAGCTGACACGGTGTGGTGACAAAACCCTTGGAGGGGGTCTGGTTTTGCTGACACGAAATAAGTTTTGTCAGATTGAAGGGATGCAACAGCGCAAGGAGCAGAGCGTGAAAGACGCAGGGGGAGTGAGCAGCAGCCCTCGGCAGGGGAATGGTAGCGACAAAGTGCAGGAGCAGCTCGGCGTGCCACGGGCCACTGGCCACCCTGGAGAAGACGGGAAGGGATGATTGCTTGCCAAGGGAGTGGGGACCTCAGGGTAACGGTCCCATTGGCAAAGTGTCTCAGTGGCTGGACCTCTACCCCCATCCTTGTACCCACCTTTCTCCTTCATAACGCTGTTACAGTATGGTCTTCCCACATTTCACCTATTTTCCCATTCTTCACACAGCCAAAGCACTCTCCTTGGGTCCTCACATGTGACAGGACGGCCCTGGGGTAATGTAGCTAATGAGACAAATTATGCTGCCTCACTTGCGCTATTCATGCTAAAGGAGAATCTTCTTCGTTTTTTGACATGATACCCAGTTTGGTTCATTTGAGGATTTTTTCTTTTTTATTTGAGTAGTTCTCATTCAATCTAATAGAGGGCACTGATGCATGTACACAAGAGCAAGTTTACAACTGCAACCCCCTGATGGTTCTGCAGTTATTTTTATTCAAGAGACGGTAGTGCCTTTTTCTAGTAGTAGTAAAGGTGTTTGAAATATCTTAAAATAAATAAACCTCCTCCCCTCCGTCTGTGGGGTTTATTCTGACGGGAGAAAAGACCCCCTTTGTTCACCAGTTGTGCTCCCAAATGAACCATTTCTGAGCCTGCTGAATCTGCTGAAACATCTGTGGACCAGCGCTTTGCCTGAAGTACCTTGTGTCAGCACTGAGGTGAGGGCTGGGAAAGATGTTTTACCTTAGCTAATCTAATTGCAACACAGTACAATACTTTGTGTGTTAGTTGAGATAATTTTAAACACTAACAATGTGGATTTTCCTGTTATAAGGAGGGATTGTGCTAATCAAAAAGGCCTTCAGCCCCTGACTTTATTTTACATCTTCATCTTTTGTGAGATCTGCTCGATCCCAACTTCTCACAAGTGGAAGAACTTTGTAGGAAGAGTAGGGGTGGAAAACAGCTCCTCGTGGACCCCTTGGAGACGTGACTTTTTCTGGTACTGATTCACCCACGATGAAGCCAGCCCAGCTCTCTGCATACTAATTTTTTTTTTTTTTAAATGTAAATGACAGTTAAAACATTAATGAAAAAATGTACTGATAATATTTTAGCTGAAAATCCTTTTGATGTCACTTTTACTTGGGAAGTCATGTCTCAGCCCTATGCTCTTCTAAATTCAAGGTTTAGATTTGGAAGGTTTTTAAGCTAAACTTGTTAATGCAGTATTAGTATGTGTTAAATTTTGGGAAGGCTTTTTGAATGGGATCAGACTTTAAATTTTCCTTCAATTTGGGCACTTACAGGCCATTTTTTGGAAGTGCTCAGTGGCCAAAAATCTGGCTCTTGTCTCCAAGAAAAGCCTTCTCAACTATTTTGGTGCCATTGGTGTTTTCAACACCTAGACCACTGTTAATCTGTTCAAAATGCTCCCACTTACTTCCAGTTAGTGATGGAAATGCTGGGATCTACTTTTTTTTTTTTCCAATTAAGTAGAAACCTTCACCTGGCTCAGCCCCAGTTTCTATTCCCTGAAAACATTTTTCATATTCACTGACAAATCTCCTGACATTGCTAAGACAAGCGATCATTTCCTGAGAGCTCCTCAAGCAAGGTGAGACCTGTTCAGTTCTTGGATGGCTGCTAACAAGGGAGATTCACGGGCCTGCAGGAAGCGATTAGAATCACCATTTGGAGCACCCTCCTCAGTCAGTGCTGGTGTTACAGGGGTTCAGCCTCTTGGACTGCAGAGCAAAACCCGTTTTCTCACCCCTCCTTAAGATCTCCCAGATACGGTAACGCCGCCCACTTTTGGTGTGCCTGGAGTGATGTTTAATCCTCTGTGCATTTCATGCAGCGCTATCGAATTTCACTTATCGTCATTATTGATGAGTGACACAGAGGTTAAATGATTTGCATCAAGACATTTTGCTTAAAAAAAAAAAAAAAAATTAATACATCACTTTTCAGTCAGTTGAGACACTTTGCTCAGATGCCAGTCAGATAGGTAAGTGCAGCAGGCAGGTACCAGAGGGCTGCTTTGCCAGCTGGGAAATGGGGCCAATAAAGCCACCTGGAGATTACCAGGTTCTTGCTGTACAATAACAGTGGGCAGAAAGGGAGAAGCACGTTTGTTTCCTGCAGCTTGGCTGAGCCGCAGAGGCTGGGAGCGCCTTTGCTCTGAGGTCTGCAGCCAAGGGCAGGATGCTGGTGTTGCCAAAGGGTGGGGCAGCCCACCTACAGACTCCAGGCCTGGGGCTGCTTCGCCTTTCCAAGCTTGCTGCGAATCAGTCCCAGCTGTGTTCCTCGGTCGCTGTCGCTGCCGCGGTCGTTTCCACCGGAGCAGGTGGCTGAAGCCCTCCAAGCGCCGTGCGGCTGCTGTGCCACCGGTCACACTGCCTTTTCAGGTGATGGCTGCTTGCACGACCGGTCAACCGCGTAGTGGACAAAAGAGGTAACAGAGCTAAAAATGGTGCTTTTGTTCCCAAAAGCCCTTTATGTGACGCTCTACAGATCTAAACTCTTCAAAAATTAGATCTCTCTTATACCTACATAAGCATCACTTCTTCGTTTTGCTTTCGTCATGGCCAGTAACTCCTCATGGCCCCTGAAATTTTGCAGGTGGGAGACACACTGGGAGACAGAAAGCCATGAAGAAAATTAGCCCTGTTTTGACCAGAGTTTTGCTTCCTTCCCTGGTGCTCTCCTCATTTCATTTGATCTATTTTAACCCCCAGCACCTCACTGTAGCATGAACCTTGGTGCTTTGGCCAACGTCCAGCGGCGAAATGTGTGCTCTTCTTCTGCATGGTTCCCTCTGCAGGTGTCAGGAAAGCTGTTCCTCATGCTCCTGAGTCAAAAAATGCAACAGTCTGTCTGTCAAACCCTGGCAGAGGGGATGTTTGTATGGGCAGAGCACTCCGCGGTCCTTCCCAAAGAGAAACAGAAAAGGCAAGGAGAGAGGGGGTATTTGTGAAGGTTGTCTTTAACTGTAGACTTTCTGTAAAGTTAATGGAGAGAGAGAGAGAGAAAGGGAGAAAGGGAA
>NW_009207361.1:36187-43893 GCF_000690835.1 Fulmarus glacialis | reverse complement strand
GCATCAGACCAAGCTTCTGCTTTGAGTCCTTCCTTAAACGTCCTTCCTCTGTGGAGACTAGCCTGGGCTGTATCTAATAAAAGTTGAAACTAGCCAGAGCAACCTAGACCAAAGATTTATGTAGCCCCACGCCCTGTTTTGTGGTGCAGAAGCTGCCTTTTGGGGTGTATTGCCTGCTGCTCCTTGCGGGTACCGCCCTACAAATGACAGTAAAGGTGTGATGGCAAAATAGCCTCTGATGGACAGCTGTAGGAACCACAGAGTTTGCTTTTCAGTAAGCCATTGATACTTAGAGAGACGTTTCCAGCAAATGCACTGTAGTTGAGTGCAGCAGCTCTTTCCAAGTTGACAGCAGGCAGGCCACTGTGCCCCCTACATATCTGCCTGACAGGCTACTGAGGGGAAAATGGAAATAGGGAGGGGGAGGGACCTGTGTAATGAATCAGAGGTGCTAGTGCAATCGGAGGAAGCTACAGTAGTCACAAACCTTGAGCATGTGTGAAAGCATCACTTTGTTCTTTTTTTAATTTTATTTTTATTTTTACAGCAAACATATTTAATATAGCCATTTCAAGTGTTACATGAAACATAAATCAAGGAGAAATAAGGATATTGGCCACAACATAGGTTGTTTTGTAGCTTCTAAATTTCTTAAGTGTTAGGTCATTTTACTTACAAGTTAAATAGCTGTCTGCAAGAGGCCTTGGTTGGTCATAAATTGTCCTTCCAATAATATAAAACACACCATTTATTTACAACACGTATGCTCTTCCAAGTAGATCCAACAGCTCGTAAAGAACAAGAGCTCCTATGTCATCCCTACTGAGACCACTGCAATAAAGAGCCGTTGGAATGACTCTGTACTCAGTAAGTGCAATCAGATCCAGCAACAGTAGCTTTTATGGGCTTTTTCTCCCTTCCAGGAAAACCTGAGATATTAGTGCAATATTAAAGAGCTGTGATGGTTTTACCCAGAGTGGGATCTTACTCCTCCTATGCCCCCACCTCTTTTGGGGGTGGAGTGAGGTAACACTCACCAAAGAGGGTCAGAATCAGCCCTGTTAGGATGGTTTGTTTTCATAAGGGATATGATTGATTAAAAAGAAGGTTAATTGAATATTATGAAGCTGCCATCGTAGTATAAACTCCAAGCTCTGGCTTATAAACAACATTTGTTGCAGAAGGGTTATTACCTGCTTACAATTGGAGCAATGAGCCTTTCAATCCCTGTTTATTCCAGGATGGCTGCGCAGTAAAAATGCACATGCTAGTACATGACCTCGGGTGGGCTCCTAGGAAATGTTAGCCCAGTTTAAGTAATAAATATGTTCTTACACAGGCAGAGGTGTGCCCTGATCGAACCCTAAAGTGAAATTCCAGCTAGAAGCAGCATTTGATCTAGATTAGAAACCCACTTTAAATGTTTGAAGTAGAAAAGCAGTAGGAGCTGATCTGAGTCTCCAAAGACTTTTGTCAACAGAAAAGCTCTGAACAATTTCCTTTTAATAATATAACTGCATTTTTTGTAATGTGATTTCTGTAGTCCTTGGACAGTACAGAGGGGTGTGATATTTATCCACTGGATTTGCGGACTAACAGGATCATTAACACATTAATCAACATCTTGTTCACTGGCTCAACCTCAGACTGTGCTGAGGGTGACTAGATGGGTGCAAGAGTTTCACAGGATTCACATCTCACCCTCCTGGAGAAGGTATCTAATCTAAGCTGGCTACACGGTGTCTCTCTGTAATCAATGAGGAGAGTGACAGATGTCTTCCAGAGGAAAATCCATCCCATCCTATGTGTCTAAAATAAGAAAGATTAATTCTGTCTTGGGATATGCCAATCTCTTGCCACGGACTATGAGGGAACCCAGCTAGTAAGGTGAGGATTTGTCCCAAACTTACCTGATTCTACCAATCAACTCAGCAGGGATCCTGCATGGAGGAAAACGAGGCCATCCCCTTCAGATGCTTCTGCATGAAACTGCTGGTTCACTTGCACCAAGTGCCATGGCTGATTCACTGGCCAACTGCTTTGCTCAATAGCTGACTTGATTCCAAATTCATTGCTGTGCCCATAAGGATCACCTATGAACAGCTTCCCCACTCTCCCTTAAAGCTCTAGCCCTGTCCACACCAATCCACCTCTGCGAAGCCAAGTTGAAAATCAGTCTCTTGAGTGGCTGAGCTAACTCTTGCTGCAGTCAAATGAAATCTGTCTCATCATTGGGCTGGACCACCCCCCAACTGAATCATGACCGATGTATCTGTTGCTCACCATATCATTGCTTCCCATCACGTACAGAGCGGACAGATTCACTTCTCCTTTCTTCAAACTCAGTATTCAACTAGTTGCTGTCATGGCCTATCACAGCTCTGCTGGTCTGTCCTATTTCTGTCTCCTTTTGGACACTGACAGTCAACAAGCCATTTTGCTGTGAATCTTCTGGTTGCCAAATTTCTCCAGCCCTTGCTTTGAGCCCTTCTTCTCTGCTGTCCCTGCTACACTGTCATCCTCCTTCAAATCCTCTGCCAGGAGGCAAATAAAAGCCACCTGGGCAGCACGGCTGTGCGTGCAGCAGCACCCCGGCCTTGCTGTCTCTCTTTCTGCCACCTCATCCCATTGTTGACTGGGAGCAAGACCACTACACATCCAGCAGTGACTCACACATCAGGCCCATCCAGCTCCTCATCAGCTGCTCCTAAGCACCACCAGAATCCAACCGTGTTGACGTGGCAATAACAGACCAAGACCAACCACCATTACCAATAAAAAACAATAACAACAGGCACAAGGAATTATGAAAAAAATCACTTTTTAATGTACAAAAGGTTTATATACAGGTTCAGCATGTTACCTCTGTTCTTATGATGTAGAAAACAGCTAAAAATGTTCTTAAGATATAAATTTGACAGAACAATTCACCTACAGTACTTTTAGTAATGATGTCTTCTATACATAATATATACAGTGCTGGAATGGTTATTATAATACTTTTTCAGTAAATGAAGGAAGACCACCACTGGAAAGTCTGAGAAATCTCAAGTCATTGGAGATTTGGTTTTGCTTTTGTATTTGATCTTTTGCTAATGAGATATCTGTGAAGAGGGACTCAGTAGCCATCGTTGCCCTACGCAGCTGTTGAAAAAATCAGATTAGCAGTTGAAGGACACACGAAAGCCTGATCCATCTCAGCACAAGGGATGCCCAGTTGTACTCCAAGCGTCCAGGACAACATACAATGTCCTAAAATATGTATTGCCCTCTTTTCATAAATGCAAAGGCAAGGGCAAGGTCAGTAACTGCAGGAGAATATATACAGCGGGCTATAAAACAATCCCTTTAAACACAACTTTCACAGGAGACACAAATAAACAGCCAGGCACCTTGCTTTGCTTTCCTGTCCTCATGCACCCTGGACATCGGCAGGAGTCACGAGGCCTCGAGGGGTGAAGAGCATCCTGTGCCACCCTCTGCATTTGGGATGAGGATGGGTGAGATCGCCGGAGGCTGAGCAGCACCTCCCTGGACCAGGGCTAACTGGCAGCTGGGCCGGCCCAACGGGCTACCTGGCAGCAGGGTTCTCCCAACCCACCACTGCCAAGCACGGCTGCTGGCGTATCTGATATTGCAAAGTTCGCCTGAAGGTAACACGTGGCATTTTCGTGCCAGTCCCTGGTCATGCCAGGAACAGTGAGCCTGACATCAGTTTGTGCAAAAGGAAAGCAGGGACACCAGAGAGCACCTTTACAGAGCTGTCCCTGTCCCATGCGGGGGACAGAGTTGGACACAAGTGAGAACATCACATTGATATGAGGGGGAGAGGGGAGACGGGAAGGAGAGAATGAAGCCCTGCAGATGCTTGTCCGGTCAAACTGTGAGAACCTGGGGGGATGTTGCTCTTGTCCCCTGCCCTTCAACATACTGGGTACAAAGTATCTGATGCTATGAGAGCAGGATGAGGAGAGTTGTCCTTATCCAAAGCAGTCAGAAGTTAAGCAAGGCCTCCTGCCCAAGTACATGTACCCCACCCCGTCTACCCTTTTGTCTAATGACAGTAAAAATAAATAATGCAACTAAGATTGATGTCAGTGCCAGGTGGGACTGGCCTGGAAACAGCTGATCATTATTACCAGCAGTTATATTTTGGTGGAGGATTTGGCTTTGGGAGGCCCTGCTCCTCCCATCTCTGCCCCAAGGACGTTTCCAAGAGATTCTCACTGACCAAGCTACTATTTTGACTCAAATACCTGTTTTGATACTATCGCGATGTGTGCCTACGCTGCAGACTGCAGGTGCAGTGCTGAACTGAACCAGGCTAGTACAAAGAGTAGCTATATGCTGTAGCACAAAGCACTGGCCACACTAACGCCCCGAGTTGTCCATGGTATATTTTTTGGATACAGCAGCTCTTTTCATGCTGACCAAAGCTGTGGGACATGTTATTGCAGCACTGGGTACATGCCAACGAGCCTCCCTGCAGGGCAGGGTGCATTAGCTCACGCCTGGCCTCACATCAGTGCAGCCACGCGTTGCGCGCAGGGAGCCCAGGCAGAGCCCTGCATGGAGTATACTACACAGACGAACCCTGGCCAGATAAACCAGCTCCCACAACGCTGCCACAGTGCAGACCGGGCTGAAATGATCATAAAACTCTCTCCGTCACCATCACTTTTGCATGTGAGCACCTTAGCATGGAAAATCCAACAGAAAGCGAAGCCGTTGCAAAGCCACACAGGGATATGGTAATGCGTGCCTCGGAAACCTGACATTAAAGATGCATGCGGGGCCCCGGCAGAGAGGCACTGCGCTCAGGGGGTGCGAAGTTATGCGTGTGTGTCAATCTGCACGCCGGAGCCTTCCTGCCACGGGGGATTATTTCCCAGTGATTGGTGTTCCCAGGCCTCTGCTCCACTCTGCACATGATATAAACCACGTTGTAAACACATCTGATCAAAGTGCGCATTCACCTTTTATGTGTCTCATCAATGTGTCTTTCCAATGTTTTCTCAGAAACACCACTATGTTTTTATAAATGTACATTTTATATACGCTTCTGGCAATACACTATATTTGATTTTTAAAGGAAGAGAGGCCTTGGCTACTTAACACGAAAGCATGGTAAGGCACTTTGCTGAGAAGCCGTTTGGAATCAACGCTCTTTGCAAGGAACAAAGGTAGTTATGGTATAAAACAATACTGCTGGCAGAGGGCTTGTTTGGAGACGTAACTAAACCCTACTCTCATCAGAGCAGAATACATAGTATGGCTTTTATTCTGATCAAAACCGCATCCTCCCGTTTCTTCCTGGGGTGGGTTGAAAATGGAATTTCTTGCGAACGTAACTAATGGAAAATGATGGGGAGTGCTATTTACAGGGCTGCCGGGGAGGGAGGGTTTCATCTCTAACCACGCTCATGCAGTCTCCTAGCTTGGTGGTGATATCGTTCAGTGCTCTGGGAAACCAAGCCAAAAAATAACACTAGAGGTGCACCCTTGCGGTGCTAAACAGCCTGGATATAGTTTACATAATTCTGTACAGAGACTTTTTAAAATTTTCATTTTGAATCCCTTTAATGTATTTAATACTTATAAAAAAAATCTACTCTATTGAAACAGATTATTTTTGAAAAGCACATTCATAAAACTGCTTCACGCACAGCCCCTTGGATAGCGCTAAGGCCTTGTGCTTTACTGTTATGACATCATGTTTAGAAATTTACTCTCTTCCGCCAGCGTGGTTAGCATGGAGCTCATATCGCCTATTGCCATATTGCTTATTCCCGCGGGTATGGTGGGCAGTGTCAGAGAGTTTCGTGGAGTCGTCAGGCGAGAGGAGTTCTGGGAGAGGTTCTGCAGGATGCTGGGGCTCAGGGTTCCCGACATCAGGCTCGAATGGTCCCCATCGTCCATGATGGCATCAAAATCTATCTGGGGCGGCTCAAGACCTTGCGAGTCCACCGTGCTGGACACCTGGTTCGCGCCCGGGGAAGGCAGAGCGGCCGGCTTGCTGTTCAGCGCGCACTGCTGCTGTCTGACCCGGCAGTCTGCGTGATTATCGAAGCTGCTGTTCTGTTCGTACATGTGGATTTGACCATAATAGTACATCAAATTGTTTTCCCTCGTGCCGTCCGCACACTGCTGGGCTGGTGCTGGCAACATGTCGCCAGTTCTTTTATGCGTGGCCTCCGCCACCTCCTGGCCCGGGCTGATGGTGTTTGTAGGGTGGGGAGTTCTCATGTAGCCCAGCTGCTGGACGGTGCGGAGGCCTCGGGGTCTGCTGGCCGGGCTCGGCTCGGGCGGAGGACGAGGCTGGACCATGCCAGGCGGATATGCCTGCGTGGCTGAGCCCATCATGCTCTGCTGAGGCTCAAAGCTGGGCTGGTTGGAGGTCATGATGGGCTGATGAAAGGCCTCCTGAGCCATGGGGAAGTTCAGGTGGGTTGGCTGAGATGAGTAGTTCTGCTGACTTGGTTCGTGCATGACCTGGCCCAGCATCGTGCGCTCACTGTTGCTGCCGACCATTAAAGAAGGGTCGGTCGCCATGTCCATTTGCTGAGGGTGAAGGTGGGGTCCGGACTTTGCTGCCATGCTGCTACAAGACGGAGAGATCTGATTTGGGTTGCCACTGATTGCACTGGGGCTCAGCATCTGATGAGGTTGGTTATACCCTGTGTGCAAACCCAGATCGTGGTTCATACCAGGGCCTAGGCTCATTGGCTGCTGCCGCAGCTGCATACAGTTTAGCCTCTGCCCGTCCATGCCCACATTTCTTTGCATAAAGCTCTGCTGTGTTACGTTCATACTGTTCTCTGGCAGCTGCATCTGCTGCTGGTTGTAGTTCTGGTACTGGCCGAAGTTCTGCTTCTGCTGGACCACCGCTAAGTTCCCTTGCGAAAACTGCTGCTTTGACTGATTGGACATGATATCAACTGTACCCGAGCTGACTTCGTTCCACTGGACGGGCATGTTATTTTTATTCATGTCTGAGGAAGCATCAAAGCTCATGGGACACTCTGCCATCATGGGTCCCAAGTGGCTCATGCTTGCCTCAGCGACCGCCATCCTGCGCTGGCCGGGCAAGGCTGGAGGCTGCAGCTTCCCGCTTCCCTGGAAGCTCTGCATCTCATTGCTGTACCCCATGGAAGTGCTCTCGGCCACCGTCCCATTGCTCTGGGATTTGATGTACTGCACCACGTCATCTGGCAGCATAATGTCATCGTCTCCAACAGGCACCTCTGCCTCCCCGGACATGGCTTCCATGGCGACATTTTCGCTGATGCTCAGCGGCCGGGGTGAGTAGGTGTGCCGGGGGAGACTCCCGTCCGAGTGACCATAGCTCTGGAGGCCAAAATTCCTCCTGTCCGCAGGGTGTGGAGGATGGAAGGGGTTCATGCTGCTGGTGCTGTTGAAGCGGTGAACTCGTGGGAGGGCCTGGGGGTCTCCGGCAGGTCTCCTCACTGGGTCGCTTGCCCGCCTCGTGCAGTTGCCCGGCACCTCATGGGGAAACGCTGCAGCTGACGGGTAGCCATAGGTGTTACCATCACTGCAACGCCTGGGGCCTGGTGGGAGGCGGATGGAGGGCAAGGTGGGCTCTGGTCCATCCATAAGTGAGATCCTGTTCTTCAGGGTCATCCTCTCCATGTTCGGCAGGGGAGTTGGAGGAGGGCCCCCCGTGGCAGCAGCATACTTGGCTTTCA
>NW_009207361.1:0-36155 GCF_000690835.1 Fulmarus glacialis | reverse complement strand
CTCGCTTGACCGACGGGAGGCATCTGTTGAAATTGGGTCGTAGGAGTCGGCAGAGCTTGTGTTATTGGGACGGTGCCCGAGCTGCGAAGCCTCGCTGGAACGGCGGCTGGAGAAGTACGGGGAGATCCCTGATGATCTGCGGCTGACAGTGTAGGCGGAGCTGATGGTGCTTGTCGTACTATCACGGCGCTCGTTGAGTTGGTTCAGCATCGTAACCTCATTGACAGACAGCTCCATTATTCTGGGATTAGGCAGCGTAGCAGAAGAACCACCGCTATTTTCTAGAATAGAGCCTGAGAGAAAGGTTGCAGGGAAAGAAGAGGTTTAGTTAGCTGAAAAATTCCATTTGATAGTGTTCTCGGCACCAGAATAGACACACAAAGCCACCCCCAAATATTTTACAGGAACGATAGTGAATTTCCTTTGCTGCCAGAGAATTCGAATCTTCATCTCCAGCTCTGTGTCCATGCACAAAGAGCAAGAAGGCTGGGGAGAGAAGACAAGAAGTCCCTGCTGCAGAGTCTTTGCAACGTGTACCCCACTGATGCTCAGCTGCTGAGGAAGTGCCTCCGCCTGGGCTTCTCTTAGTAGGAAAAAAGTAGGACTGGTGTGAACAGTGCCACGGGGACAGCACGTAGTTACAACCACAGCTGCTCACTGGGACAGATGCACAGCAGTCAGGGATAGGAGGCTGAGAGCCCAAAAGTTGACACTCAAAGGCTCTTCCCAGAGTAAACCAAGAAGCTCCAATATACTAAGCCCTGAGGTTCACTATAACCCAGGCCCTAGGCCTTGGGACTTCTTGGCAAAGTTAGAGGAGCACTGAAGGGATCATAAGGATGCCTTTATCAGGAATCCTCAGCCAGCAGGAAACTAGCAGATGAAGCTGTAGGCAATAGCCAGGAGCTCTCGAAGTGACAGAAGGCCTGTCAGAGTAACATCAAGGATGAAGGGCTTGTCTGGATTGCTGCTGTGCTCCAGCAATCTCCCTGGAGGCACATCAGCCCCTGGGGAATTGTTACTGCCAGAACAAACCCAAGCAGTCTTGCGGCTGCCACTGGGATAGTGAGGACAGCTGTGGCTGGGTGCTGGGCAAGCCCAGGAACAAGAAGGACACCAACACCTCTGCCTCCTTTCTAGCTCTGTAGCACTGAGCATCTGGGTTTCTGTTGCACATCACCAGACGGCTATGTTTACACCCAAGCTCTCCATTTTACCTGACATCTCTAACCAGCAAGGGCTGACTCAGAGGCAATAAGAAATGATCCTCCTCCAGGACAGACTCTTGGTTGTGAAACCCGAGTCGAACTCTGAAGGGTTCCTACTGGACATGACCCAGGCCCAGGGCTTACCGTTTCCTGAGATGGGAGGCAGCTTGGTGTTTCTGGCTTGTGGAGCTGGGCTCACCCATGAGCAGGAATCCTTAACTGTCTTGAGTTTCTCTTTCTTGAGCTGTTCAAGTCGTTGCATCGTCGTCATGTGTTTCCTTAGCTGCAGGCTGACTGTCGAATTACCAGATGAGACCGTTGAGTCCACAACAGGAGCGTTGTCATCCAACGCCGTCAGATCTCCCAGACTTCCCCCGCTGTGCATGTTCATTTCTACTCCACTGTCATTGTTGTTGGTGCTGCCAAGGGGTGACGGCTCACTGCTGCACGACGACTGGCCACCAGGACTGGACTGACACATCTTGGGGAAGGAAAAGAGGAGGAGTTGGGCAGGTAGAAACATGGATGAAGGAAATCAGGAGCCCAGTGGGCTCAAGATGTTCGGCCCTATCCCAGGCTCTCCCCTCTCTTGTTACCCTTCCCCGCTGCAGGATCTCAGCTCTACCAGAGGGCAGGGGCACCTTCCCGGCGGAGGCAGGGCTGGGCAGCACTCCACAGTTGGAAAAACTATGGTGGGCTCAACTGGCGGATGGAGAGAAACCAAATGCTGTTCTTCCAAAAGATTAAGGACAGATGCTTCTCGAAGAAAAGCAGCACATTACCTGGTTGTGCAAGGTATATTGCAGCAAGCACTGGCTTATCTAACACAGGATCAAGGCCTAAGTATTTCAGACACAACGTATTTCTGTCTTTAAAATAACCTAACATATAATTAGGTTAGCTGACAAACTTCCCAGCCAGATAAAAACCTGGTTCACTGTTTGCAAACTCCCACTTGCAGATAAGGCAGATAAGCACCATAAATATTTGTTTTATTTACATTAGGAATTGCATTTCACATTGAATAGTTTATTTGCAGCAGACATTAAATGGTCTGAACTTGCTCTGAGGGAGCTTTGCTGCTATCAGACAGGATGCCTGGCTTCTCTGCTCGAGGCCCATGCTCCAGCAACTGTCAGAAAATGGGAGTGCTGAAAAGACAACGTACTTTGCCCCAGGCCAAGGTGGGAGCGCAGGGTGATGCAGTGTTTTACTTTGGTCCGTAGCAGCCCTCATGGGCAGGGCTGACTGGCTCCGATGGCCTCATTGCCCTTCAGCCGGGATGATAGAGATTGCAATCCCAATTTAATGGCAAGTTGTGACGCTGGGAGAAAGGCAGCAAAGGGAATCCTCAGGCACTGTGTCCTCCCCCTTTCTGCACTCAAGCAAATATCCCCTGTCCCTCCCCATGCTTTATACAGCTATTTTAATACAAAGGATTTCTTTGCTCACCTTAGTACCGACTGTCCTTAGGAAGTAGAGTAAGGAAGGGTAAGCAGGAATAAAGAACAGGTTGTTAGGACGAAGACAGCATTAACAGAAAGGACCATGTTAGTAAAAGGAGGAAGAGGGGAGTGCAGAATACCACACAAATTGCCAACATCTCCCCCTCTCCCATACTCCGTCTTCCCTGCCTTCCCTCTTTGGGGGCCCAGAGAAAAACCCCTAGGAGAGACTTCCCACCCGCCTCCATGGGTTTGGGATGAGACCCAAAGATGGGTCAAAACAAGGGGCCTCGGAGTGATGGGAACCAGTGAAGCATCTCACCCCTCCCACCACCCTGACCTTAACCAGGAAACAGGAGTTGGACGTGGGCCTGCCCACGTTAGATGCCGCCTGTTAGACGTGCACAAGTGAAGTACGCAGTGCTGGACAGGGAGACCAGAGAAGAACATCCGATCCATGGCCCTGCCGCCAGCGAGACGGCTTGGCTGCAATCCTGGGAGCGCAGAGCCCTAGGAAAACAACCCCACACCTTCGGGAGAAACGGGGTGGGGAGCCGTGATTGTGTCTGTGTTTTCATAGAAAAAAACCGCACAAAACACATGGAGGAAGAGTATTGGACAGAGGTCATTCTGTCCAGTGGTTCTCACACTCAGTTTTCGTAACCCAATACAGAGCCTCATCGCAGTAAAACTGTTCCTTTAGTCAATTAGAGACACTTTGGATGTGAAAATACTCAATTTCTTCCTATTTGAAACATGCTGCTCATTAATAATCTCTCCAATAACACATCCCTTAACCTCTTTTAGAAAACCTTTGTAGCTCCAGGGCATGTTGTTTCATAGGAATAACAATATTTTAGCCTGGATTCAAATCAAGAAAATATATATTTTGGAGCTCAAAGTCCTTTCAGCTTTAGTGAGAAGTCTGGGAACTATGTGAACACTCTCCTTTGCAGGTGAGTCTTTTCTGCTGTATCCAGCCCATACCCTGCCCCACTCTGAGCTGGTGCAGCAGACCAGAACTTTGGGTACAAAGGTGATGAGAAGCATCAAAAGGCAAAAGTGACCTGTGTGTTGCAATGCTCCGTCTCCTCCACCAGCAGTGGTGTGCTGAGGAGCAGGTGGGCTCCCTGTGTGGGGTGAAGGAGGCTTGAATGTGTTTGAACCCATCACTGTACACACCTCGTTAGCACCATTGACCACACTACTGCCTACTGCGGAGCTGCTGTAATGGCCAGAAGGCTGATAAATGATCTTTGCTTCAGCGGGTGGCCACTCATGGGGCTGTAAATCATGATCACGGTTGACTGCAAGCCCGTACTCTGTGGACCACAGAATTGCTCCTACGTTTATTCCTGGTTTCACTCCCCTGTCCCATTGTCCCACTACAATTTTCTGTGGCACCTGGGAGTCGTGTATTGAACTCGTGTACCCCAGAGCAATCTGCTCTAGCCAACCTTGCTTGAGCAGGGAGGTTGGACTAGATGATCTCAAGAGGTCCCTGCCAGCCTCAGCGATTCTATGCTTCTGTGTATGGTAGACAGGATCGAGGAATTGAACTTGCTTTAAGATACCCCAAAAAAAGAAACCAGCTACTTTTAGCCCCACTGGCTTCATCAGACAGCCCACAACAGAGTTGTGCCAGCAAAATTGCTGTGCAGCAGCAGCCTGGAAAGAAAAACAATGAAGGGTGCAGGGAGGAGGAGAAAAAGGACTACTTAAGCCAGGACTTCTGCTTCAAGAAGCGTTCATCAATCTATGCCCTATGGTCGTTGCTCAATTTAAATTGGTGAGGTAGGTAAAGCTCATTTGACCACAACACACAGAGTTTTACCCACTTTCACAGCACAGAGGCCAAGCTCAACACTGGGCATCACATGGCCCCCATGACTACGAGGGCGGGAATTTCTGATGCTGGGTAGGAAGATGCAAAATGTACTGGACTGTGCCCTGACCTGCAGTTTCATCTCTGGACTTGAACTCTAGGGTGTTGGCAGGTGAAGGACAACTGCCTGGAGAGGTAAATGGCATGCAAATACTTCACGCCCCCATTGCGTCGGAGAAATTAGGAGCCGCGTCATTTCTGCCAAGAGCAACTGCTCTTACCACAGAATTCTCCGTTTTTATCATTTTGACTTGTAAGCAATCCTCCATGCTCCTCATGGTGCTGTTGGCCTCGGGGCTCTCCTCTGAAACCTTGCTGCTCTGCTTGGCGCTTGCCTCATTGTCCCCATTTTCCTTGAGCGGAGGTGGCCTCGGGTGAACATCGTTGCGCTGCTTCTTCGTGACGTGGGCATCAGGCCCGTGCACAGTCTTGACGTGTTTCCTGAGGGAACTAGGGTCTGTGTACCGCTTCGTGCAGCCAGGGATTTTACAGACGTAGGGTTTCTGTCAATACAAGCAAATCTTGGGTTATATTTAGAACAAGCCCAAACATTCCAGGTACAATGTATGGGCCAAGAAAATACAATGAGCATAGCGGCCGGCAGCAGCAAAATGTGGAGCATCTGCTCCCCAGGATTCTGTAAGACTGAGATCTCTAAAATGTGATATATGGGCTGCTGCTGATCCACACAGACCTGGCCAGTCATTTGATGTTGGCTAAACTCCTTGTTTTCAGTTTCTGGATTAAAAGACAGCTAAGAATTCATGAAATACTTTCCTAATATTACTTTCCCATGTATGTATTTGCTCGGGTGGCCACAGGAATGTTTCCTGATTACGGATGGGAGGGAGGTGATGTAGGGGACTGGCCATAACACATTCTCTCTGCTAAGGTGGGGTCTACACCAAGAAAATGTCTGAGACCTTCTGGCTGATGGAATTCCAGCGAAACCAAGCCAGACTGGATTCACCCTACCCAATCTATCATACCACTCCAGCACCTGTCACCTTGAAATCTGTTATTGTGCAAAACAAACCACAGGCATGCAATGTTTTTTTCAGACGATAGCACTCTAGTCCCGAATTCATGAATCATTGATTGCCATAGGAAAACAAGGCTGAAGCCATGCTTCTGAAAACAGAAGTCTCCAAACAGATACTTTTCTTCTTTTAACTTTTTTTTTATTGAGTTTCCAATTCCAAAGTGTATTAGCGCTGCAGTTGTTTGAGCTGGTGGTGCTGCGCTGGAAGCTCTGAATTCATCAGAAGTTCCGCTTTCAGCCTCACAGCTACTCTAAGTATTTTTCTGCCAATGCACTCGGATAGATCCATGAAAAAAAACAGGTAGATGTTGTTTGAAGGCTACCCAAAATGACCATTCCTATTCTTTTTTTTTATCTGTTTTGTAATTTTGTCCAGAAGCTTAAGTGAAAAAGTACAAAGGAGTATATTCTTTGCAGAAAGCCAGCATCATCACATGAAAAACACTGTAAGTCTGTTTTTTATTCAAAAGCATGCTTCCTGACTGATCTTGGCACATCACTTGAACAAACTAAATCCTCGTAACACCCCAGTGAGGTAAATATTTAATATATTTTAAAGCTGGGTAAACCAAAGCACAAAAAGTAAAATAGTTTGTTTATAAATCTCATGCAACCTTTTGGACTAGGCATTATAGAAATATTATTGCTGCTATTAAAACCTATTCTAAAAAACAGAACCCGCATCACACATGCTAGAAAACCCTACATAAAACAGTTCAAGGATTTTTTATAAAGATCTTTTTAGGCCCAGTATTTCTGATTTTTCAGACACCAGTAATTAGGGTAACACGATTGCTGTTGCTTGGACAGCAGACACTCCACCTAACGGGGTACGACCATCCTCTTCATCAGGCCATACCTCCTATGACTGAACTGAGCACAACTGCTGTTTTGTTGGCATGCCTTCATATATCCCCTGGGTTGTCCAGATTCTGACATCTAATGCAGTGCATGCCCTTGTGAAGTCAAAAATTTAGATATCTCAGATGCCTCCCTCCTACTCCCATACAGATACAGCATGATACTCCTTAGGGTGGGAGAGCTGGAGAACTTCCCAGGCACTCAGCAGAACTGAATTTCTGCCTTTTACCCTTGTTTAGCTTGAATTGGAGAAAATGTCACTCTGAACCTTTGGCTGGCCGTGAACTCATGCCACTCTTCTCTAGTGTACGCACTAGAGATGAAAGTCCTTTTCCCAGGAGTAACTTTGAAGGTATCCCCTGAAGGGATTCAAATAGTCACTGGAAGTTTAGAATGAAATAGTGCATGTGACATTTCAACAATCAAAAAAAATCCATCGTGGTAATATATCCCGAGCCTTGAACTTCAGCATGTTTGGACCATACACCTACGTCCTGTCACACAATGAGAGAGACAAATACAGGGAACCTGGAACTTCCCCCTTAGAGGAGACATGGATGACTAACTCTGAAACTGTGGTGTATCCCGAGTAAACACTGCAAGCAGAGGAAAATATTTAGTAGGTAGCTAGGAACCACAATAGAGTTACCAATGGGTAATGGGAAATATTCACAGCCACAAACTCCTCCTTTGCATCCATGTGGTTTTGCGAGCCAAGGTCTCAGTGCAGTTTGATAACTCACTGGTCGTGGCACAGCTCGCTGCAGGACCCTCACCTGGGCCTGCTGCCCAATGCAATCAGCTTTGCCATGAGGGATGTCATCTGTTGCAAAGGATCATGTTATATGTTCCTCAAAAAGAGGATGTCAAAAATATGTCCCAGAGAGCCTACAGATCTCCCACAAGTCTTAGGGCATGCCTGTGTAGCACCAAGGAGGCTTGAACCGCAGTTCAGGAGTGAGCATGATCGCAAAATGTAAGATCATGCAGTGTCATGTAGTTCCCGTGGTAAGGCTCAGCTGGTCTGGTACAAATCCTCCACTAGTTTTCTGCATCTGAGAAGGCTTTGGCATCTTCCAGGGGAAGCAACAGCAGAGGATAAAATCCCTGTCTGTTATCTGAGTCTTTAATTTGTGTTGTTGGATGCCACTTGTGCCACGTGTCAACATATTAGATCAGGGTCCACCATAGGCAAGGAGTTGGATGCTCCTGCCCTACAGAATCACCTTGCACAATGGGAACCCAAAGGAGCCGACCTTCAAGTGTGTCCAAGCTCTGCTCAGACGAAGTGAGGAGTCATCCCAGATCCAGTGCAGCTCCAGATCTGGATCACTTGGAAAGCTGAACCCATCAAAGAAATGACATTTAATAAAACAGCCAAAGCCAAAATTCCACATGTAGGAACATGGGACACCAGCTGGCCCAACAGAAGGGAAATGTGGCCTGCCTAGGAAGGATCCTGGAAAAGCTCTAGGCATCCGAGCTCAAGTGATCTATGGGCAAAAAGTAGCTCACATACTGCTTCAGTGTGCACAAATTGGGCAGAATGAGTCTTTATCCAGCACTGAAAGTTGTACCAGCAGTCTTGATCCATCCACATGAGAATCCTCAGGGATGGAAGAGAGATGCAAAATTGATTTAAGGACAGGAAAAAATGTTGCAGTAATGGGAATCTTCAGTGGCTTGATTGACTTATTTGCCTTATGAGAAAGAAAATGGAGAGTGACTTAACACTGTCATGTTATGAGGTAGAAATAGCAACAATGAAAGGGACATTGGATCTAGCACTGGAGGAAGGCAGAGAAAGCATCCAGGGCTGGAAAACAAGCAATTTCTAATACCTGAAATGTGAGATTAAATCACAACTACCTACCTTTTAGGGGAAGAACCTTTAACTGAGAGCAAATGATGTTTTAGTCAAACACCAATTACTGGGAATGCAGGTTGCTGAGCAGACGAGAGGTTGCATGTCTTGTTGATCCCTCCTGGCCTCAAGGTCGGCGTAGCCTTAAACCAACCCCAGACTACCCAGTGCCAGTGCGGATATGGATTAATTTTAACCTGTGTCCTGCTGGATAAGCGGCTCACTAGTAAAAGGACAATCCTGACGTTCGGGTTCATACCCAAACCAATTCAAGTAACACTGGGAGCCAGGCCATTTATTGGGTCCATCTCAGCATCACACAGCATGAAAGGGCATCCTAGACTTTTGAGTCCTTATTCTGACTCCATCAGAATCTCTGAAACCTACAGAGCTTTGGTTATCACTGACTGATATTATGCCAGAGATAGAAATACTCCCAACAAGCCCTGTGTAGACACAGCATTGCTTTAAAAAGCTGTCATCTGTGGCAATTGTGTTCCGTTCTCCAATAGTCTATATTTAAAATGTTGCAAATTAAGCTACAGACGGAATTCTTCATGGCTGCAAACACTATTAGAACTTTGGAGTGTTGTTTTTTCTTCCCCTGTCAGCTAATTAGTGGTAATATAAATTTCAATCGTCCGCCGTGGTTGATTGCAACAGACCATCACATGCGTTACAATAAAGGCAATTTCCTCTGCTCCCCAACTACTAATAGTGGGTCTTAATTAGCCAAGGTTAACAAAGCATTGCATTGTGCTCTATCATTGTACATCAAACGATGGAGGGAGTATTATTTCCAGAGCGTCAGGATCCAGGGTAGCTGTTATACTACTGCAAGTCTGCTCCACAGTAATATTAAACACCACATGCGCAACTGTACAATCCTATTTGTGCTATTAAAAATTATAAATTTGGAAAATGCTTGCTTTAATTTCCAAAGCCGATTAAAAAGTTTGCATACTTTAACATCTGTTTATGATTTCAAACATGGCTTTCACAAATATAAAGCTAATGTGGTCTGGCTCTCCAGCAAAATAAATCCCATTAAAAAATAAGAAAAACCTCTCATTACAGTACGTTTCTTTTTACATGAGTCCAGCGTGTAAAGTGTATTTTTATTGTCAGCAAAATTAAAAAAAAAGCCCTCCGCTGAGCTGCGGTGAGCCCAGGCTTACCTCATTGGAATGTGTCCTGTTCTGGTGCTTGGCTCTGTCCGAGGCATTGGAAAAGGCTTTATTGCAGCCTTCGTGTTCACAGACATAGGGTTTTTCTCCAGTGTGGGACCTCAGGTGTGTCTTTAAGTTCTCCAGGCGGGAATAGGCTTTGGAACAACCCTCAAACTAAAATAAAAAAACACAAGAGGAGTGATTAATTAACCAGAAAAATTTGATTTTCCCCCTGCCTAAACCCTTCTCATCTGTTTCTCATTCTTTCTTTTTTTCTTCCCTTTAAAGGGCTTGTGTTTTAGGGAACAACATCCACTTTGTTGGGAGAATTTGCTTCCCTAGGTAGGCTGAGAGTTTCAGCAGTGAGTCATATTTAAGGTGCTGCTCCTTGTTGGGTACCCACCTGACATTTCAACAAGAGACTCTTTTTTCCAGCAGCGTTGAACACTCCTCCACTCCTCCCGAGGCTCTCCTAGCCCCTCCTGCCATCCCTCTGCAGCTAACACGCTCAGAAACAGAGGCCCTCTCCTTCCCACCCAGAGAACTGACGGCTTCTTGACAGTTTCACCAGCCTTGCAACTTCACTAGCACCAGCGTTGGAAAGGCCAGACCATTCTCTAACACACAAGCAGAAATCTAGCAAGCTTTGAAGTTTCCGAAATTACAGCTTGGGTCTACTCTCGGAAGATGCTGTGGTCAGGCCGTCTGACACTGCCAGTTTAAAAAACAAGACTCTCAATCTTGAAGACAGATGGATTTTTGGATGACAAAACAAGCCAGGAACCTTCCTCATGGAAGGAAACCAGCTGCCCACACAACTAGAAGGACCAGCTTGGGAGACATGGTGAGGCTTCGGGAGACGTAAGTCCTGCCACCCTCCGCTCTGGCTGGGCTGGAGGCTTCTCCCTGCACCTGCCCTGTCTGCAGCACGGGAGGATTTCACCTCAAACCAAGGAGGCCGTCTTAAATGCTCTTTGATGAAACAAGTAGGAACTTACAAACACTGGAAGAGGCTTTAAGAAATGCAAGGCTCCCTTCCTAATTCTAGCCAAACGCTGCACTCGCTGTTCAGCTGGGAGTGTTGAAAAGCCCATGCTGCACTTCCTATGCAAGCACCTTAAAACACACTTTAAATTTCAACAAGCAGCTCCTCCTGTTGTAATGTATGCAAGCCACAAGGTGTTGTATTTTAGTCAGATCACTTAAACGTGTCCAGATGTGACAGGACTTCACGTTGCTATGTTTGAGTCTTGGCCAGTGAAGAAGCTGGTGTTACAGCAGGACAGGTCATGCCACAGCTCAGTGTCTGATTTCCCTGTGGGCAGCTGAGTGGTCCTACATGTCCAGAGATCTGGCCCTTTTGGGCAGAGGCCAAAGGCAGCTGCATGCAATAGCAACGGTACCTGTCTCCTTGTGCTCCATGGGCATAGGACCCGCCTGCACTGCTAAGGAGTGAGGCAAACATGCAGCCCATGAAATCCATGAAGCACGTAGGCACAGGTTGATCCCATGTAACTTTGTTGTACTGGAAAAGAAGTAGGGTTACTTAAGATTCCCTTTAAGGTCTAGCATAGGGATGGTGGACACACGGCAACCTTGCTCTGCTCTCTTGAGATATCCAGATCTCTTCAAGGACAGTAGGAGCACCCTGCAAGAGCTGATTCCTTCCACAGCTTTGTTGGGGTGGGATGGATCCAGTTCGCCTTCCTCAGACAACTTTCATTAGCCTATTTGGCCCAAAGAACATGCCACAACTTTGAGGTAGTACAGTTATATCTCTTTCTTCTCTTGCCCTGTGCAAACAGTCATTTACAACTCAAGTCGCTTATGGTTATTGAAATATATCATTCCACTTGCTAGAAAACAAAGGGAATTCAGCACGAGGCAACTCATGTGTCCATTCTGGTTTTGCTGGATACTGACACAAAAATGCAGTTATTAAGAGCAAAAGTACTGAGGTCACATTTTCAAATAAGGGCTTCTCAACAAAGCAGCCTGTGCATGTTCAAAGCAGTTGTTTCCACTCTTATGCGTGGATTTGATTATGTCAGTGGGAGTTCTGGCTGTCATCTGTTGAAATAATCCTTGACCGAATCCCAGGCTGCAATTGGGCTCATCTGTAGCTTTATGTACACCACAAACTTCTTGTCTGAAACAAATGGCGCTTTGAAAAATCACTGCCAGACTCGGACAAGGAATGCTCTGCCACAGAAGGGCACTGTCTGCAGAGCTGCCATGTATCCCAGGCAATTGGAAACCGGTGCTACTCCAGTTCGGGGAGAGTTGCTGTGACATACAGCACATGGAGGGACTGCAGTTCTCGAGGAGGCAGAAGATGACTTGAGACTCAAACACACACAGCCTTGCCACTGCTCCAGTGCAACACAACCGAGGCTCAAAAGAGGGAGGATTGTGCAGCGGTGCTTTCTCCTGCTCCATTACAGCACTGAAGAGGATGCAGTCCCTGCTGCTTTTTGTCTTCTGAGTCCTTCTACCTGCAAAGGCAGGGCTAGACTTTCCCTCACTGCTCGCTTTGTAGCACACCAATGATCAATATTCCTTGATACTTTTAAGGAAGATTGGTAAAGCACTAGAACTGGGCAAAGTGCTTTAGAAGATTAAAACAAAGGACATGGCCCTGTGCCCCGGGGAGCTTATGCTCTAAATTAAATGAACACAGAGCTGGAAGATTGATAAGGAGTCATGCAGCAAGCAAATCATACATATCCTAATATTTGTAAGCAGGAGCTGGGGCAGAGCCAGGGAGTGAGCAGGGCTGGAAGTGACTAATGGAGCAGAAGAGGAGGAAGATATGGGAGTAGGGCTCAGACATCTGCCGAGCAAAAAGAGAGGCTCATCCCCGAGACTCTGGGGAGAGGAACGGTGTAATGCTGACAGTGGAGGAGGTACGAAAAACTGGCAGGAGGAGAAGGCAGGGAGCAGAGGATATCAAAAGCCAGGGATGGACCTTCAGGAGGAAAAAGGGCTGAAGCATATGTGGAAAGAGATGGTGAACACCTCTCCTCTCCTACCAGTTGGCCACAGGCACTAAACTCCACAGCTCGCTTCTCTCTTGTGCCCCCCATCAGGCGTCCTTGGCTGCCCCATGTCAGCCAGTGGTGCGGTTAACGGAGACTCCACGTGTGAGGGTAGATATGGGCTTTAATATCTCGAGGAGGAAGTGAGCCCAGCTCTCCCATGTGCTAGATCAGCCTGTACCCACAGGGCTGAGATACAAAATAGCACCCCATGCTCTTCCTCAGGCAGTGTTTAACACTAGGCACAGTGCTGCTTGCATGCAGAAGGTCTGGGGACTGAGCTCCTCTTGGAATTTAGGCACCCAGGGGTTGACCTCACCTCTGGATTAAGACAGCAGAGGCAGGAGGCGTTGGCCCAGCTCCCCAGGCTGGAAGGAGGCTTGTGTGCACACTCGGGCATGTGGGTGAGGGAAACTTGCAGCCCGAGCAGCAGTACTGGGTGATGCTGAGTTAGACGTGACCAGGGTTAGGTGGTTCCCCACAGTGTAGGGTTACTGGATTTCCTTCTTGGATGTAAGCAACTAAATTGGCTGGTTTTCCACCTTAAGTGACTTGTCCTGAGTCATTCTGGATCTCTGTGGCAGAGCTGAACCCATTTTCCCCAAGGAAATGCAGTTTTGCCCACTAACACCTTGACCACCCTCCTAGACCACTTGCCCTGTCCCCAGGGTGTAACCTGCAAGTTATAACCCGGACACAGAGAGCTGGACTGGCCCTGAGGTACCCTGGGAGAGCCCTGTTTGAAGCCATGCCTGTGTCTGCACACACATTTGTGTGACCACCAAAGTCCAGTGTCCCACTTGCCAAGCTGAGATGCACCATGGGTCCCTTCCAGCTCACCGTGCACTTGTGTGGCTTCTCTCCGGTGTGTCTTCGCATGTGCACCACCAACATATACTGAGCCTTGAAGGGCTTCTGCTCCCGCGTGCAGTCCTGCCAGCGGCAGACAAACTCCTTCTTCTCCCCATGGATGTGATCGTTGTTGATGTGCTGGTAGGAGAGAGCGAGAAGCAGGTCACTCCTGGAAGAGCTGATGCCAGCAAAGCACGCACAGTGCTCCAAAAGCCAGCCTTTCCCTCCCCAGTGCTTGTGGTCAGGCATTGCGCCGGGATCCCAGGTGCACAGGTAACACCAGGGACACGGGAGCCAGCTCCCCGGACTGGTGTGTCCTGCAGGAGAAGGCGCACAGCACCCAGCACACTGGGCGCCGGGTCCAAAACAGCTATAAACGGGAGGTTTGCAAAAGCAATGGGGACCCATAGTGCTGGGGAGGGAGGAGCCCCCTCAGTGTCTCCCGGGCAGCCTGACGCCACTGTTGGAGAGAATAACGGAGTCATTTTTGTCTCTGCCGAACCCTCCTGTGCCGCATTTACGCAGCTGGGACCCTTTCCTGGGGCGCTTGGAGGATGGGGGAGAGGAGGAGACAAGCCTCGGTTGGACTCAACGATCTTAAAGGTCTTTTCCAACCTAAACGATTCTATGATTCTACGCCTGCTTGCGCGCCAGCCCGTACGCCGGCCCTAAGACATCCACCTGCCGTCCAGCGCGGGCGGCTGGCAGGAAATGACAGCATCTGCGAGCTATGCGCCAAGGAAAGCTCGGCGGCCTCAATTACTGCTAATTACTCCGGTCCGTAAAATCCTGCGCTGGGGTGTTGAAAAGCCAGACCCAGAATGGTGCCTTCGTCCATGCTGGGAGGAAGACAAGGGTCGCTTTTTCCCAGCCTGGGGGCAGATGAAGCCCTGCCGAAAATAAAGAGAGCCGGAGACCGGCCCGGCGGCAGCGTTGTTCCCGCAGCGGCCTTGTCTCTCTGAATGGGGTCTCGCTGCCAAAAATAATGCCTGTCCTCGCTCCTGTGTTTTCAGCAGACATTCACTGACAGGAAATCCTAAAATAAACCACTTTGGGTTTGGGTTTTGTTTTTTTGCAGAGATTTTTTTCCAGCCCCCGCCTTCATCCCGGCCAAGGCCAGGCTCACATGTTGCAGCGCGGGATGAGACGTTCTGGGGGTAGTGGGGCAGCACAAGGACACAAAAACATGTTAAAACAGAGTCATGGGCCTTCACGGTCCCATCTGAATCCAGCCCTGGCATTTTGTGTGCCACAGCCCAATCCTGGGGACAGGAATCTGCTGCTTGGGGCACCAGGTCTACCCAGGGACAAGACGAGGTGCATGGAGCTCAGCTGGTCCCTTGGGCACCACGGGTAAACACCGAGAGCCAAAGCTGCGTGCCAGGAGGGTGGGGGGAGGCTGAGTTTGGGAGAGGGTTCGGATGGGTTTGGAGCTCAGCTGCCTACGGTTCTGGTTTTATAACATGGCATCGGAGCAAGATTTTAGCCTCAGATGGCGGAAATTTGGTGAACCTCCCAGGAGACCCATGGACACACTAAACCACATCCAGACCAGACTGGGAAGATACATCTCCTGGCTCTGTTTGCGTGGGAGTCTGACTTGCAACCAAGACTACACACAGCAGTGCTAGGAGTGGGGAAGTGCACTAGCTCGCCTGTTGGGTCCTGTTTAGGTCAGAGGAAGACATATTTATGGGAGGGGGACTGTAGTCCCCCTTCAGGCTTATTAACTCACTGTCTGGGCAACATCTGCTTCCCATCACATGGTGGAGGAGCAGTTGCACAACTCACCACACTTCAGCTATGGCTCCACAGCCCCTATCAAATCCCCACCTGGCCAAGGCTTTGCTTGGGCTTCTCTCAAACAGTGAGTGTGACCTTTGAGGCTGGGAGCAGCAGTGGTGCTTGCAAAAATATGTCCTCACTCCTGCTGCTCCCTGTTGACATGCACTTTTCCCACAAGCACATTACCCACTGTGTGTGAAGAACGGACCCTGCACGCCCAGGTACTTTGCTCTGCACACAAACTAGAGTTTTTCCATGCATGGTGGGATGCCACCTTCTCAGAAGTTGGCCCACGACATCTGTATTTCATTTGCATGTGTATTTTGGGCATCCCAAATCCACAACCCCATGTTGCTAGTAATCATAGTACAGAAGCCTCCGTTTTTATAACCTTCCAAATTTAGGAAAATCTTGGACATTCTGTCAAATATTTTTCTTTGGGTTTTCTCTGGAAATAAATTGTGCTGAGCTGCCTGGATCTGCCCTGCACTTTGCTCTGGGGAGAGTTAAAGAGTTTTTCTTACGTCTGAGAGGGAAACACACAAATACTGCTGGACAAATGTGAGCCCAGGCCATCCGACAGGGCTGCTGTGGTTTAACCCCAGAAAAGCAACGTCTCGTGGCATGCAACGTGCAACCCATTAAGCACCTTATCACTCATTTGGCCCTGAAAACCATTTCCAAATCTGCCTGTACTCAAGGACTTGTTGCACTGAACCAGTGACTTCTGGCAGAGGCGGGCAAGTGCTAGCCTTAGATGGAAGAAGAGCATATGCCCAAAATTATCATTTAGAGTGTGGTCCCTCTGGGCTAAGATAATGTTTGTGCACAGAGCTTGGAGAAACAGAGACTGATGCATACGTGGCGGCCTCTAAACATGACTAAAATGAAGATATATAAAAAAGGATGAGAGCAGACACGAGCCCTCAGAAAGAGAGCTACATGTGAATGGCACACGGGTGGCCCCTGGCAGGCTTGGAGCCAGGCTGAGGCAAGCAGCAAAAGGCTGAAGGAAAGGAGAAGATAGTGGATCCTGTCACAAAATTTGCTCAAGCCAACATTTTGCTGCAAGCAGCAGGGTTGCTGGGGCTGGTGAATTCCCAGCAGCTCTGAGCTGGCTTCAAACAAATGGGGCTCACACGACAGACCCAAAATGAGGACTGGGAGGGTGCTAGGCTGGGGGCAGGATGGGGCTCAGACACAGATCATGTCTGATTTCACAGGGACTTGCTCCAAGTTTGAGGGATTTGTTGACCCCAGAAGCCAAAGGAAACCAAATGGTGGATGCCCAGGTGAAGCAAAGCACACAAAAGGTTCTTGGAATTAATTAGAACTGAAAATCTGATTAATGACTTGGTTTGGAGATCCTTCAGAGAGTAGTTCTGACACTGGTTTGGGGATATCACTGTGATTACGGAAGCCCTATTTCCCAATTTTTAAAAAATCAACCCACTTTCTCTATTTCAGGCCCTGACGGAGAGACTGGAGCATGTCTCCAAACTCTGGAAGTGCTCTATTTTTGTGGGAGGAATGAGCTGAGCAGGTCAACAGCCCCTAAGTGATATGGCCCCACAGCTCATGCCACAGCAGCATAAAAGGCTTTCACGGCCTGGACAAGGACTGAGGACAGTATGGACGACCCCTGACCCATAGCTGGTAGGTGCTCAGTGAATATGGCCAGGGAAGAGGGAAGGGCTCAGCCCCCTTCCCCATTTTCTGATCAGATCCTCTGCACAGAGCCTTCTGTCGTTGGGTTGTGCACGAGGGAGACTGAAACTGCAGCCTCAGCAGCTGAGAAGAGAGCAACATCAAATAATCTATGAGAGGCTTTCTGCAGCTAAACTCCTCAGGGAGCAGCGACCTGCTTTGGCAGTGTTTACACACCGTATCTCTGATTTGCACCTTTAGTAGCTCCCAGAGTGAGCTCTGGCTGTACAGCAGCTAGTGATAAAAAATGAGGACAAGTGCACAGAAACCCAAATTTATCGCTGGGGTTTCCTCCAAACCATTACTCACATGGACGAGCTGCTCTTGAGTGTCATATTCCTTTGTGCACCCTTCCCAGTGACAGTTCGTCTCATAAATAACCTCAGGCTCCTGTTTACATTCATCCTTATCTAGATCTTCTTTCAGGTCTGTCAGATGCTCCTGCAACACACAACGGTGCATTGTATAAGGTGAACTTCTTTCATTTGAATTCCTCCGACACTCATAGATTACAGGGCAGGTATCAACTGATCACAAAACCATGCTCATTGTGGCAACAGAACATCCTTGATTACTGTGAAATAATGAGTTACAGAGTTTTGGTAGAAATGGATCAGAGTTAATAACAAGACACAAAACACCCCAAAGCCATGGTTGCAGCGGTGGCTGGCTCCAGTCAGGTCGTGGGCAGTCCCAGGAAAGGCTGGAGAAAGGAAAAGGCTGGCTTTTGACCTTTGGTTTCATCCTTTGCTGGAGCAAAACTTCTGATCTGGGGGGAGTGGGGAAATAGGAGCATGAAGAAACCACAGAGCAGTCAGAAACTAGTGGTTACCACACTCACCTGACATGGGTTGGGGAGGGGAGTTCCTGTTTTCTGCATCTTTCAATAGATGAGAAAATTATGCCTAATTCTTACCCAAAGATTGGTTTCATCCTTTGCTGGAGCAAAACTTCTGATCTGGGGGGAGTGGGGAGATAGGAGCATGAAGAAACCACAGAGCAGTCAGAAACTAGTGGTTACCACACTCACCTGACATGGGTTGGGGAGGGGAGTTCCTGTTTTCTGCATCTTTCAATAGAAAATTATGCCTAATTCTTATCCAAAGATTTATGCTTGCAGGGTGCTCCACAGGAACAAAGTGTTGAGCCCCCGAAGCACTCCTCTGAGATTGGCAAATTTGGGAAGCTTGAGCAAGACCCCGTGATGGAGTGAGCTGCAGAGCAGAGCTCCAGGGGCTCTGGACTCATAAATGAGTTAGTTTAATGCTGGGCACGCTGTGAGCTCTCTCCTTAACTTCTCTGTCTAGCCAGCTCCTCAGTGCTAAATGAAGCACAGAAGATTTTTTTATGGCTGCTACGAGGATAAAAGCATTGACACCTACACAATAGTGTAACATACAACATAATTAGTACAATCCAGATGTAAGGACAACTGTCGCCTCTGTGTGCGTCAGATGCTTGTACTACAGACAAGGCAATCAGCAGCCAATATTGGCTTGGGAATTTAGCAATACAAAACCTTGCAGGTTTTGACCCCCTTCATTCCCTTTCCTCCCAATTACTACTACTGCCCAGCACAGAGCATCCCACCTCCAGGACAGCTTTAGAGAAGAGCATCTGGAGTGAGTGACCACATCAGACGCTGTTCCTCATGATCTGATGCTCCAGTTGGCCCCATAAGTGTGTAAACACAGCCAGAGCCATCACAAACTGCCTCTGACCTGCCCAAATGGACCTATCTGTCTGCCATCTCCTTCCCCACCAACACCTTCCCAATGCCTACTGAGGGGCTGCAATGATTAATGACTTAATGGTATTATATGGCTCGGAAAGTGAGATGTACTGTACGAAAGTTCAACAATTTTCATTAACTAACTCATGACATGCATGCCAGCTGTGACTTTTCAATTCAAAAGTTTAGATATGGAGAGGAATAGATTTGTTTTAATTAGCTCTTAATTTAAAAAAAAAAAAATATTGTAAGGTGGCTCTTGGGACAGGAAACTGTAGTCATTTACAGAAAGACTTCTGGAGATTCAAACTATATCAGCGCCCAAAGCAATAGTCCGAGAAAGTTCAAACAGCAGCTTCTTTTTCCTGCAATTCCTATTTGGTTGAGCTGTGAACATTATTTTTGTTGAAACATTTCTCTCCATGCAAAGTGTGGTCTCTGGAAAAGTGAAATTTTCTACTAAAAATCTTATTTTGCCAAAATTTTTATACTTTCTGTTGGAAAAATGGAATTGAAACCATTTGAATTTGTTGAAGAGGATTGACTTGTTTCATTTCTGGCTAATGCAACATTAATCTGAATCTGTACTGGAGCTATTGTGGTATCATAAGAGCACAGTAACTCAGGTCCCTCATGCCTGGTGCTCTACTGTGTTCCACAAATCTTGTCTGGATTGCATTTTTTATAGCGCAAGCCATCATGGGAGATACTGTCTGGCCAAGGATTTTAAACACCCAAACCACAACTCACATGAGGCGTTTCCAGTACAGCATTTCCAAAACAAAACACACACATGCATGCTTTTTTTGGGATGGCTGAGCTTCATACTCTGCAAAAAATGTATCAGTCAATAATTAACTGACAGTAACTCAACTTTTCAGCACAGTCTCCTGCAGAACAGGAATCCCCAAATTTAACAAGTTGCTGTCGCTTAGACCAACTGAAGAGGAGACCCCCACTACGTTCAGTCTTTTAACCTGTTCTCCTTGCCAAGAATGGGCTGTCTCTTACAAGGTACTTTCCAGTAATTTCCTAGTCAGTACGGAAATGCTGCAAGACGTGAAGCCTACATTTCCCTTGGGGTATTACTTCACAGGTCTCCTCATTAGGAACTGCTAGACAACCAGCGTGCATTTTCCTTCTCTTAATTTCACCTTGCTATTCTAATCAAGTCCTTGTACCACTTTAAACGATTCTCCCCCTTCTTTCAGTGCTTATTTCACATAAGGCTCAGTGGATAAAACTCTGGGGCGGGGCTACAGGGTTGAGCCAGGCTAATGCTACCCAAGCACTCCCTGCTGTTGGGTGTACACCTCTTCAAATCGGAGCAGAGAACGGAGGATGACAGCCATCGAGCAAGCAGCTGTCTGTCCCACAGCCCCTCTGCTACAGGTGCTTGAGAAAGCAGATGATGGCTTTCAGATCTTTTTTTCATTTGCTGCAAGAAATAAACACGTGGCCCTATTAGCCCGGGTGGTGGCCAGATTGGTTTTTCAGGGCATGTGCTTTTGCAGCAGCGTGTAGATGCACTCCTAAACTCAAAGCTCCAGAGAGATGCCTCTTTGCCCTAATCATGCTGACTACAGCATGTTTATCTTTCCCTGATATGCTATCTTCATCAATTTTACCAGCCCCCTGATGACTGCACACGTTGCTGTCCCCATGCATCATGCTGAGACCTGCTCCTGAACCAGGGCAGAAGGAGAAATTTGTCATCAACTCTTCCATTCGCTTGACAATAACACAGCCTAATATTTCATGAAAATGAAGTGCCCAGAGCACTCCTGATAGTTTACAGTTGTGATAAAGGACGGTCAGATGGATACTGTCAGCCATTAAACAGTTTGCAATCACAGAGCTCTGGAAAGAAAGCAAAGGCCTTTGGGCCCTTCTTGGTGTCAAATGTTGTGTCACCAGTGTAAAGGATGTTTCTAGGAGCAATTCCTTGTTGAATCAAGAAGTCGTCCTTTTTTTGCAAGCTTTCTACCTACATGCAAGATTCCCTCGTAATCTATGTTTGCTCTGAGACACTAATGCTGCTTGCTTTGCAGCAAGAGAAAACTCAGACATCATTTTTAAAGTTATCACGCTTGAAATATTCCCTCCCTCCGTTTTTTCTATGCAAGCACAGCAACAACAAGCTGAGTCCCAAGCACCCATTGAATGCTTCACTCAGTCACTGCAGCTCTGCCCTGTACCTTGCTGGGCTTCGTGCTCCAAGAGACACCCACCTGCCCAGCAGACTTGGATGCCTTGCTCCCAGCTGCAGCAAAAGGTGCCAAGAGTATCATTCCCAAAGACAACGAGACCCAGCAGCTCGCTGCCACAACAAGTCTTGCACCAAGAAGGTTACCTGTGTGGTTGGGGACGCTGGGGGCAAGCCCTCGACTTCAGTCTTGACTTTGCTGCGCTTGTTAATTACTGGATTGACTGTGCTGCTCACGGCCGACTCGCTGCTCTGCTTGCTCTAGGAAAGAAAACCAAGCAAGATATGGCACCGGGGTTTGAGATGGGAGACAGACTGCAGCCCGCCTCTTCATTAAAATTCACTAAAAAATCAAGGTTGAACTTCAGGAGTGGCTGGGGACAACAGCATATTGGCCTGCTGGCCATAATTGCCGTGTGGGCTTGTGCAAGACAGAGAGATGGAAGAGAGGGAAGAGTCAAGGACAGTGTCAGCTTCTGCAGGCTCACCAGTGAGCTTGGCCTCGCCACTGCTGCTCTGTTTCAGAGTGATCCAGTCTCTGTCAAAGCCATCAAAACCTTATCCAACCCCCACCCAAGCCACGAATTTATTTCTCAATGCGATGAAATGACTTGTTGAGAAAATGAATTCCTGGGGGGAGGAGGGGGCTCTGGTTACATGCGAGGGCTCCGGCTTGCTGGGTGCAAGAAAGGCTATGTGTATATTTTGCTAAGCTCTCAAAAAATGAGAACAACTTCAGGAGAAAAAACATCCCATTGTATGTGCATAAAATTGGAACATCAACATTTTAAATACACTCTTGCTAATTGCCCAAGATTGGTCCTGCAAGTTATTAAACAGAGGCATAACTCCTGCCAGCCACATTATTTTGGTAGCCAGTTTGTGAGAAGAAAACAAAACCAATCAATCAAATAACCTTCAATAACAAACAGAGTTTGCAGCACAGCAGCCATGAGAAACCCTAAAACAATAAACCAGTCTGAAAAGTTCAGTATGATACAACTAAAACAACAATTTGAAATGGGTGTGAAATGAGGTGAAATAAGTCTTTGGGGAGAAAAGCAACTGCAATTTAAACTTCCAAGGAATGAAAATGGGAAGGAAAAATGATTAAAAATGTGCTAGACATATCCACTAAACCTGTGCATGTGGAGGGCTTCTGCACACATGCATGTGCCTGTGTGAACTCACAGGCATTTGAGGTGTGGGATTTCATACACATCATGGCATTCCCAGTTTTCAAAATCTGGCCCCTGGTTTTGCAAACATTAACAGTAAAAATCAACAGCAGGGATACCCCGAGAGAGAAAGCTACTGAAAAAGAAGGAACAATAAGTAAAATGGCTAGAGGCCCTAGATAGAACGCGCTTATTTGTTAAAGAGGAAAGCAATAAGGTGTTTTAAGACCATTGGCATGGTTCATGTCAGTAGAAAAAAGGAAGGAGGGATTGGTGAAGGAACTGATGAAGCTTGGTTCACAGTGCTTGGGTGCTTATCTGGCAAAACACTCCAGCATGTGCTGAATTCCCTCAATTTCGATAGCACGTAACACATGTTCAAGGAGATTTGCTGCCTGAGATGACCCTGCATATCATGTTCAACGCTTTGATGGATCAAGGCCTTTGGTTCCTGCATGGGTAGGTATGTGTGTGTTCAAGGAAGGGGGGTGGGTGCAAAATTTGGCTGTGACTAGTCCAGAAACGCTTTGCCAGGAGGAAGAAAAAGCAACATAAAGGGAGAGCGTGAGTAAAAAGAGAGTGGGTAAAACTCCCACAGCCACCATGAAGGGTAGCACTCATCCCATGGAGAACATGCCTCCATTTCCCCGTGTGCCATGCACGGAGAGAACCAGGATGGCCATCCCTACCTGGCTGGAGTCAGAGATGCAGTTGCTGTTGCTGCTGATCTGTGCTGGTGGTGGGTTGACGGAGATGACCGCCATGTGTTGCCGCGGGGGGAAGGTTGGGGATGGCTGGATCAGGGGAGGAGTGTGTCCAAAGGCTGAGCTCAGGCCTCTCTGCTGGGTCAGGATCTGCTGGTATGTCACGGGATTAATGGGGTGGGGGAAGCTGAACGCCGGGCTACAGCAACAGGAGGAGGAAAAATGATGAGGAGTTATTTTAAACAATATTTATCACATTGGCTAACGACTGATTCAAGTGTGTCTTCCTGGAGACTCCAAGAGACAGGCTGCAATGCCCCAGCTAGATGCTTTCAATGCCATGATAAACCTGACAGCCTGATTTACTGCAAAGACAGGATTTGTCTCGTGTGTGCCTCAGCAAACTTGTGAACCATTTCGACCCACGTATCAGACTGATTGTAATTTCTTTGCTTCCTGTGTTTAAAAACAGCTAAAGCCCTTGGCAGGGAGTGTAGAAGAGGACAGGACTTGGACACATCTGGCTTTGCAGACCCCGAGGCTCCCGTGTTTTCCCAAGCAGACCTATTCTGCAGACTCGCAACCTTGGGGTTATGCTACCCTGGATATAAAAAACCAGAATCACCTGGCTCACCTGGCACAGATCACAGCGGGGATGAATAACTATCCATTTAACATAGTCCAAAACAATGCAACTTACTCTGCATTCAGGTGAGGGGAGCGCTGGCTCAGGGGACTGCTGAAGTATGTCACCCTTCATATGTAGGTCACTGGTTCAGCTCCAATCTAGGTCAGTGGTGACCAGAAACACCACCAGCTCCTGGCTGCTTGGGCGCTAACTGGCGGCAACAGGTCCGAGCCAGGATGCAGCAGTCAACAGCATTAAAAATGAAGCTCTGCTTTTTGGAAAGAAGGGCTTCACTCCCAGGGGTGAGTCCCCTTGGCAGAGACAGAGAAGCACGGGAGGCGCTCTGTTCCCTGTACTTTAGGCAGGTGATGTGCAAACCGTAGACTCTCAGCCCAAAAATCTATTGTTTGACACCTTTAAAAGACGGCTGTCCTGAACCTTTACCCTCATGGTATTTTCTCTCACATCACTAAAACTGCCTATGGTGTCTCTGCTCAGAGAACGGGGCCATAATTAGCAACACGCTTCATTTCCAATTTTGCTTTTAGAGAAAATATTTATTGCTGGTGACCATACAATTAGTATTTCTGTTCCAAACCAGTTAATGACAACTTGACCAAAAGAATAAAGGGCAAAAATCACTACAGTGTAAAAGAGCTCTGGGAGTTAAATACGTGCTGCAGCAAATGAGGTGTGATGACAGGCTGCTGCACAGCTTTGTTATGTTACAGCAAAGTCCAAAAATGACTTTCTGAAGTGCTACTAGGATCTGGGTCTGAGTGGGTGAGAAAGGATTTCATTCCTGCCACTAAGACATTGTTAAAATAATAACAAAAAAGTCTTTTCACCCAAAATTGCTGACAGTTATCCTGTTAAATATGTAACCCATTTTACAATTCCTGACATTCAAGTTACACTTTTAGAACGCTGAGAAGAGTTTCAAATTCAGTATTATTACTTGATTATTCCCTCGGGGGCCAACAACTGACCATTGGGTCAGACTCTGCACTCTACTGATTTGTTGAAAATACCAGATGCTACCCTGAAAAGCTTAAAATCTGAGTATAAGATGAGATGCTACAGGTATGCCCAGTTAAAGACAACAGGTGACAAGATTAGAAAAATATGATTACCAGACAAGGAGTTGCTATCTGTTTAAGTTAACATTATGTTTGATTCTACAGTCAACTTCTAAATGATGCTGCCGGATAAAGTAACTGATAAAAATAATGTTACTGTTACTAATGGCAATGCCCCTGTTTTCCCCTACAGATTTTAGGAGTGCACGATCTTTATAAACCCTTGCTTTGCAACATCAGTGTTAATTAGAACTAATATTTTTAACAGTTAAGTAATAAAAAGAATAATAACATTGTGAAACTTGGGTGAAGCAATCACGGCAGGAATTGACAACAGCGAGCTGCCTAGTGTAAGTGCTTTTTAATTAAGGTTTGAGCAAAACTTTACTCAAGGGCTTAGATCTGTTTTAAATATGTTTTTAGAATTAGGCTCTTAAATCTGCCCAGGCAACATGTTTTTTAAGGATGTGGACCAATAATTTGTAGAATACTTTGGGGCAACCTCTTAAATCAGAGGGTTTCTTAATCAGTCCAACTGCTCACAACAAGCATTTTTTAGACGAATTTATTCTCCGTTTCTGCTTGCAGGGAGGGATGATCATACTGTAATTACTGGAAATCTGGTAACCAATAATCCCAATCCAGCACCACACCCCCATATGCCACGAAATACCCTTCCACATGCAAAACCAGATGGGTTTGCTTATTTGACTTAATACACTACACAGCCCCAACGGAGAAAAGCAAAGGTTGTGAGGAAGGGAAGGTCTCCCTTGCTGGAGGATCACCCCTCCTTTTAGGGGGACAGTTACACAGCTGAACAGAGCTGGTCCCAAAGCTTTACCTGATTGTTCCGGCAGATAAATGGCCGTAGGAGCCACTCGCCGCTGAACTGCTTCTGGAGTTGTTGATATACGCCACGAGAGAGTTTGGGGAGGTCCTGATCATCGTCTGGAGATCAATGCTGGCATCAGACAGTGGGGAGATAGACAGGGCTCGTTTTCGGCTTAATCTCGGAGTCACCCGTGGGCTCGAAAACCGGGACACTGTAGGAAAGAGAGACTTGGTCAGACAAAACCAGCGGGCTGCTCCCTTCCCACGGTGGGGCGGAAGGTGCTGAGACCTGCTGCACTCTTGACTGCTGTGGGATGTTCAGGAGCCGGGAGCAGCCCAGGGACCAGCTACACTTTGACGGGAGGTTTCCTCTCTGCTGGGCGCTGAGGGACACGGGTCAGGCAGCACTGCGAACTCCCGCTTGCTTCGCCCTCCTCGGGGGACAAACAGAAGCCTGTCCATCACCCCCTTTCAGCGGCACTAAATTAACTTAAAATTAAAAGGGAAAAGGCCCCGCAAGGTTTCCGTGAGCGCAGCCATCCCCGTTGACTCGGTGGCAGGAGCAGCGGGCCAGAAGAGCTGCGCATCAGAGCCGGGGCGACCCTTGGAAATGGTGCGTGCACTTGTGTGCGGAGGGAGCGGAAACCAAACGAGCGCGAGCACAATGCTGACCATCCAAGACAGAGGCGAGGCTCCAGGAGCCCCGAAAGTAAATTAAGAGTTTTAAGAAAACCAATTTGGCAGCTCAGGCACAAAGTTCAAGCTCTCCCCCTCTGAGGGGACCTGCCAGTGCCTGGACCCTATTAGCAATTGTCAATCATTCGGGCATGAAGTCATTTCCAACCCTGCCAGTCCCGTTTGTGGATCTGCAATACATGGTGAATTACTACTGTACGAATTTGGCCTTCCCCAGCATTTCGGCACTGCTAACTGGAACGACTGACTTCATCCAGAGGAAACTCTGCCCAGGCCTGACCCACCTGCAGATCTCCGGTATGGCATGGACGGGAGCTGGGGATGGGCGATATCACAATGTTCCCCCATACCAGGGTACCAGATCCAAAGCCTGCTCAAGCCCTAGCCCTGCCTGGAACAGCTCATCTCTCCAAAGCAATGAGAGCAGCATTTAGATCACTAATTTTTTAAAAGAAAGATTTCTAAGGGTAAAATATGCCACTTGGCCATGGGGTCTGGCTGGTAATCCCCATGATCCACCCAGGGGTGCAGGAGGGCTCAGCTTCTCCAGCTCCTTCCCTCAATGAGCGCAGCATTGTATTACTACCTGGCTTTTCCAGCGGCGGTCTTCCCAGAAAGCTTGCTGTGGGTATATCCTTTTAAACACTGCGAATAAAACAGTAACTTGCCCAGACGGGCAACATAAGCTATTTTCCTCTAGTTGGTAGGATGGACTGGTTTTGGTTGTGTATCACCAAATAGAAGCCTGGCACTTTACAAGAGCATAAACTTTCCTTCCTGACGACAGTGCTGGTATGTGAGAGGGTGAATGGGATATACAAGGAGGTAAAATATATCCCACCAGTGTGACCAAATGGCTCCTTCATTTGTGTTGGCTCGCAGAAGTTTCTGTCAACATTTCCCTGAGACCAGTGGCCGGGTTGCAGTCTCCCAGTCTCCACATGACTCACCCGTGTACCTAAGTGGCTCTGTCATTACCATGCCTGGGTGCTGTGTAATCAACGGGGTTTAGTACCACTGTCCCCTTATTACCCATAATGTCCCTTGTTGCACAAGATAAATGACTTGCCCATTAGGAATTCCAAGGCTAAGTTGGTACTTGAACCAAGCACTCTTGTGACTTTTGTCCTATGCCTAAGAAGCTTCAAGAGTTGCTAGTTAAAATACTGACAATATCGGGAATTTTTCCTAAAAATCGGGTTGTTGCACAGCTGCTGAACATGTCCTTCTTATAGTATTTTGTATAACCACATTTTGCAGCCCCATGGGGTAGGTAGAAGCTTGAAAATATGACTTAAGGATCAGGTAGCAAACAGAAAGAACACACAGGTCTGTAAAAATCACCTCCTCAGTATTAAAGCTGCCCCATGATTTGGAGGGACTAGACTCAAACTTTCCTAACGCTTGCGGCTGGCAGTTTCCAGCCCTGTTCTGCCGTGGTGAGTGGCACTTCCCTCGGGAGCTGGAAAAGGAGCAGCCGGTTTGTAGAGGCACTATGGATACAAAACCAAAACGAGCAAACAAACTCCCCTCAGCAAAGGCTGGCCCTGCCTAAAGGCTGGAGTGGAGCATTTCAAAACTTCACACCTGGTTCATGAAATTTGGGCCCTGCCAGAGCCCTAGACCGAGCAACATGAGGGTTGCATGTGTCTATATCATAATGGTCAAAACTGTGCTCTGTCTGCAAGATATTAATGTATTGATTTGAACTAATTAAACTTTTTTTTTGCTTTTTCTTTTTTTTCTTTTCCTTTTTTTTTCTTCTGACTATAAGGCATCTTGATTCTATACATGGGCCATGACCTGGGTGCTGTTCCCGGTCCTCCCCAGACATATCTCCTTGAGCAAGTTGCTGCTTCTTTCTGTGTCCCTATTTCCCAGTGTCATCTATTTAGATGAGCTCCTTTAGATAGGGTTTGTGTTTTATTCTGTATGTATTGCACCTAGTGCGCTGGGGCTCCATCTCAGCTGAGTTGTCAGTGTTTCTGTCCCACAAATAATATGCGTCTTTCCAGATACAGATATTGTTTTCTGCATTTGCATTCCCACAGTCTCCTCCTTCTCTAACAGAAGGAAGCAGGCCAGATTTGACAGTCATATTTATCTCTGTTACTCCCACACCTCAAGGGAGATCTGTTTATTAATGTGCCACTTCCCTTGATAAATTACTAAATAGAAAGAAAAGCCTTGTACTCATTTCTCGCTGTTCCTTCCCATGATTTATGTCCACGGTGCTGGTTCAGCCATTGGTCGCCATTAATTTGCAGAGGGAAGAAGTCCTGATGTCCAACAGAAACCTGGGTTTTCGCAGTGCATCCAACGTGGGCACCCCTCCCCGATGCACACAGGTACGTCATTTTTTTTTTTCCCCGTGTAAAACTCTGCTGGAAGCTGTCAGATTTGCAAGCTGGCCTGGGACTTCTGCAGCCCAGATCCAGTAATATGCTTTGCATTACTGTCCGCTCTAATTTAGATCTTGCAAGTACCGTGGGCTATCTGAAACGTTTGATAGCAGATCCAATAGGTTAGGCTGATGCTTTACACAAAAGCCTCTCAGGTCTTGCGGGCTTCCAGGGAAAGCTGTGACCTAAAATCGTGCTATGGATGAACAATTCCTCTCTTCTCAATGACAGCCTGCCCAAGGTGCCCGAGAAGCGGAGCGTCTGGGAAATGGAAAAGGAGTTTAACCACACGAAGAAGCACTCACTAACGCATTTAGGAAGAGGGAATCTTTTTGAAATTATTATTCAAAAGCAGATTAGCAGCACCAGGATCATTCTTAACAATAAAATTGGCCTGACCTAATCCCCTGGTCTGAGGACACTGAGCACGAATGTTAAATGATACCAGGCAGCAGCAAAGATAAGCATTAGTGTAGCTGTACACATAGGCAAGGTGTTCAATACGGGCTGATTGACAGCCACTTGAATACATAAGCAAAATCCTCTGTTGCCTGAGGTCCAGTCATGTTTCAAAAGAAAAACCACATACAACTTCTTCAGCAGTGACTGTGCCCAGAGAAGGAAATGAAGGCGGGATCTATTTTTCAGAGACAGAGACAGAGAGCCTCGGGAGGATTTCTCATGAGCACTCCCTCTCTCATCCCCCCTTCAAAAATGCTGACTTATCAAAATGAACAGGGTTAGTTTTAAGACTCTTTTGATGTTTGGAAAATATGTCAGGGGAAGAGTTTCCAAACTGTCAAAGTACCCCCTTCAACACTCTCGAAAGAAAAAAATCTCGTATTTTTATGTTGTTGTTCCAAAAGATGTTTTGTTGAGAAACATAAAGTCACCTTAGGTTAAAATGAATTTGAAAGGTCACAAATTGAAATAAAAATAGTTTTAAAATAAATTCCACTCATCTGCCAGAGTTTCAGTTTTTAAAATTAATTTCTCTGTGCCTCTCTACCTCAGATGGAGACCTTTTTTACCTTCAATTTATTTCCCTTGAATACTTCTGAGAGATGGGAAAACTCTTTCTTACCCAGATCCAGAAAGAAGTGATGGGCCAAAGCCCACAAGCAAAACAAGAAACAAGACAACTCCATGAGGTACTCCGTATCGTCGCCTCCTCTGGTCTTCAATAATATTTCCAGCCAAGTACATTTACTGCATGCCCAGGATGGGTTTTCTTTGGTGGTGGCTCTTTCCGTATCAATTTGCTATGCTACTTCTACCTCTCATCTTAAATAAACACCTGTTAAAGCCAGCAGATGCTTTCCATTGACTGCCATGGACTTTGGAACATGGAATAAATATGAATTTAAAAGCTGACCTAGAGACGCCCCTGTTTGAGCTCTCTCATCTTTACTTTCAAATTCATTCTTTCCCACTTGGAAAACATGCTATGTTTATGTGCTCATTTTTTGGGCATACTAACAGCTTGGTTTTTATTTATTCAGTATATATTAAAAGAATCAGCTCTGAATGGAAGAAGCTTTTTGTTTTGTTTTGGTTTTGGAAAAGCTAAAGATACCTGCTTAGAATTCAAAACTCTTTCAGATTTCAAGCAACCACAAAAATATCCTCTGGCCTGAAGTAAGACACAGGAAATCTTAAGCCCAAAGACTGTCCCCATCTCCCTACTCCCCCTCAGAGTTAGAGGAGATTGAAACGGAGATGTGAAGTGGTGACCGGAAGGGTGCAGTAAAGGTTGAGCCCAAAGCTCTGGGCATTGGCGATAGTGGATGGCAGTCCATGAAGGTCAACAAAAAATTTACCATAAGCCTTTGCCCCCTGCTGCCTCTTCTTACAGAAAGTCAATTCCAGATACATTTTAGTATTTTAACTGGAGCACACTGGCCCTCCCATACCATTTCATACGCAGACCCAGATACACTGGCTGTCACAAACTCAGCTCTACACGCTAGAGAATAAAAATAACCCACGTATTTTAAAAAACATTTTAAAACTGCCTGGAATAACTTTTCGGTAGAAAAAGCTTGACTTTACAGCAGCAGTATCTTTGCAGGGTAGATGTAAATGCCACAGCTCACAACTGAAAGCCATTTCTCTCCTGGAGGGGTTTAAATATCCCATTTCTAAACTAGCAAGAATTCAAGGCTGAATTTTTAAGTGTCACTGGCCACGTCTGCCAAAGGTCCCAGCCCAGTCCTCCAGCCAGCCTAGAGCTGGGAGGAAAGTCCAAATTTCTTGGTAAAAAGGTAAAAGTTTCCCTGGCAGTTTCCTACAGGGTCTACGAATTACCACATCTATGGGTTGCTCAGAAACTGGGAATTTCTTCTCCAATTTAGATTTATCCACAACAGGCAAGCAATGAGCCAAATGGTCAGCTTCCCATTTTTACACATGGGTCAGCTTGTGCTCTGACTCCCGCGGCTGCTCCCAGCGCTGTCGTGCGAGATCAGGATCAGACCCCGTGGGGCTCATGTGGGAGGCGGGAGCAGAGGTTCCTGCTCCGACCACTTGCCGTGGCTCTGGTCCATCAGAGGGACATCAGAAGAGATGGTTTTCCTGGAGGGAGATTTGAGACCTCCATATTGCATTAGAAATAGCGGCAGCAAAGCCCTCCGGAAAGGAAACACCAGGCACTCAGTGGGAGCTCCTTCAGGACAAGGAAATCTCAGGCATCTCTTTACAGATATGCTGCCGTGATCTCAACTGCAGAGCGACATCGGCGGAATCTACTTCTAAACAGCCAAGCCCGTAAGGCACGTGGGCTGCAGACGGCTCAGCCCCCCTCTTCACTGCAACACGGCCAGAGCCACCACTCACCCTGCATCCCCTGGCCAAGCCCCGGGATAAATACAGCGTTATCAAAATGGTCCCTCTTCCTGGCCTTTCACCAAGAAAACTCCACCCAAAGCGTACAGAAATATCCCCCTCCTCCCATCATCAGATTAAATCCAAGGGCAGCATAAAAACACAGGATGATCCCTTAATCAATAAGCAGCAGCAATAAACTACAAACACTCTTCATATAACCAGTTCCTTATTGCCCTCTCCCCTTCTGCAGCGGCAACACACGTCTTACTTAGACTGCAGCAGATGCTGGACATTTGTTCTGGCACCAGATGCTGTCCTGGGACCCTTCTTTCTTCCCTCCCCGGGGCCCGATCAACTTTGCAGTTCAAGGAATACTAATGCTTCCCTCAAATCCTCGCTGAAAGACAAGGCTGCATTCTTCTACTCCCAATCCACAAGGTAACTGTTTAGACGACCCAACTTGCATATGTAAATTGAATTCTTTAGAAACCAGAGTACAGCGGGATTCCAGACAGAGCGCTTATGGGATGCTCTGGGACTTTTTCTCTTTTCTGCACATGTTTTTCTGGGGAGGAAAACAGCGTTGCTGGCTAGAAATGGGTGGGAAATCGTTTCCCATTCTCTGAATCTTTTCTGAGATTTCAGCAAGTTTCCATTCTGTGCTGGGACAAAGAAAACAACAGAAAAAAAGATCTTTCAGAGTTTTTAAGGAAGCGACTACAGGGCGCGCCGTCTGTCCAGAGTAGGCAACAGCTGGCTTGTTTGAGAAGTCATCTGTAATCCAGCATATCCAGCCTGCAAACCCCGAGCTGCGGGTCCCTCAAGCCCCAGAAGAGGCACTTCTTTCCTAGGACGCCGTGAGGCTGGGCTCTCTCCGTCCGTCCTGGTGGAGCAGTTGCTTCACATAAACCTGCTGGAGGGGAGTCCTGAGCTCACCTCTCGCAGACACGCCTGCTGACTGCAGTAACCACTGGGCTGCACTGCCAGCCCTGCCCCTTACCGTGATGGCTATTAAATAATTTACTTGAAGTAGAAAGGCTCCAACAACACTGGCTGAAAGAGGCCAGTGAAGCTGAATCACTGTTTGACTTGGGGGAATAAAATCCTGCTTGATGATTTGCCCACATCCCAGGCAACTGCGCCAGCCGCTAGCCGGTTGGCTCTCCTGCGCTGAACAAAGCCTTTTTCCAGCTAAACTGCTGGTCATGATCAAGACATTCGTGACTGCCATGCACCAGGCAGCAAGAAACAGGGCAGGGATCCCCCCTCGTGTTCACCCACAACTGGATGAAATGCCATGACAGCACTGCAGGGTCATCCCTGCTGTGGGTAACTGTAAGGTTGCACAAACACATCTATGCAGCCCTCCTGACCTGAGTGACTACCTCCGTGCAGTGCTGCTTGGACGTCAGTTGAACTCAAGACCTTTTTCCCCCATTCTCTGACTCAGTATGGACAACCCACTTACACTTTCGACACTGTGCAAACAGAAGTGATGTTCTCTGATGATGATCTCTGCTTCCCACCCTGGCCATGAGAGTCCTTATTCTGAAGATCGGGGGGTCTCGTTCCCAGAGCTGCCACTGCTCTGCTCACTGATCATTTGATCTCCTTTCTCTTCGGGGTCTCCAGTGATGAAACAGCTTTGCTTTGTACAGTACTTTGAGATCTTCTGATGTACAGGGCTATAACAGTACAAGCACCGAGACAGTCTGGATACGCTTCTCTTGAGAGTAAATGGCACCTCCTGAAGGGCTGAGGGTAATTACAGGAGCCCTTGTGCTTAGGAAAAAAAAAAGTCGGATGCACTAAACATGCTCAAAGAGTTGTAGTCATCTCCAGGTTCATCTGTGCTCCCCACCGGTCTTTACTGCCCCAGGGATGCTCTTGTGCAACCACTCTGTCACCTGGAATAATCCACCATGTGGCACCCACTTCTAGAATAGAAATGCAAAAGATTGTTTTGATCTGGTGAATAGACCCTGTAAATTAGTCTCAAAAGTGTCCCACCAGCAATGCTGTGACATTGGAAAGCAGTTAACTTCTGATTTCAAAGTGTAGGCTTTCCAGAAAATGGATTTAAGCCTGGATTCAAACTCCGCTCTTGAATTTAGAGTCCCTGTTTGAATGACAGAATGAAACAGGACAGCTAACTGAAGGGTTATTTAGTCTCCACTGGCACTGGCCTGAAGACCCCAGCAGTCTGGTGCATAAAACTTAAATTTGGTCTACTTTAGTGGTTTAACTACTTCTAGCTGCACAGTGAAAACCCTGCTAAAGAGATGCAGCTCTGGGGCACCCTAGCTCAGTCACCATTGAAACACTCAGCAGACCTGACACATGGTCAGTACCAACAAGCTCCAGCCGACATTGATGCCCTAGACCCTAGACAGCTGATGGGATGAAAAAACACCGACAAACAAGGAGGCATTGAGAAATTGTCCAAGAAATGCAATTACAGCAACCAGAAGGGCCCAGGTATGTGTCTGTGGAAGAACTACCAGTGTCTAGGGCTCCCATGGACCTGCAGATGTTTGGAGGTGACGTGACACTGAATAGGCCAGTTTTAACATATGCTTATCTGCTTCCTTTTCTTTTGCAGGTGCCAGTGTTATCACAGATGTGTGATGGTGCTGCATGTGGTTTGACAGGAGCTACCTGTATTTTCAGCAAACTGATTCTTGTAAAGTTCTTATGTTCTAGGCTTTCTGGGAAGAAAAGGGCTCTCTGAACGAAAGATGCTGTGAGGCGGTGACTCACTGGCATTTTATGCATGCTACTGATATTCTTGTCTCAGAAAAGCACCATAAGAGGATGCTTTATTAAATTAGCTGTTCAACTATTTACTTAGTCCCCGCTGATTTAAATTTTTGAAATAACTTTCTAAAAAGGGAGGGAGACTCTGGTTCCTCAGCCAGTGTTTCAGAGCCGTCCATTTCAGCCTCCACCTTGATAATCTGTCTTCTCTCCGGCTGACGGATAAACCCGAACATGTAGACCAGAGACTGGCTGCTGCTCCTTTTCACATTTTTAAAAAGTAGCCCACCGGTGTCTTGTGTCATATCCTCATGATGTTTGAAAGTTTTCATCTCACTCAGAGCATGTGAAGGCCCAGAAAAGGCTTTCCAGTTACTAATCAACAAAGCTTTACTGAAAGATCAAAATAAATACTTGGCGAGCCCTGGCTTTCCAGTGAGTAATGGTTATGAGCTTGGCTGTGTGAAACCAGGACCTTTGATACATGATTTACTCTAGAGCCGTTTTCAGGAGAAGGCAAGCAGGAGGAGAGTCTTCTGCCAATGGGAGTATCTCAGACGACTTCAGACAAAGACTGATCTTCAGCAAACCAGAGAATGGGCATCTTGGTGTGCTGAGAGTCAGCCTGTGCTAGCATGAAAACAGTTGTGTTTGCTTCCCGTACTGGCTGTTTATCTGGCACTTCAGTGAGGCACCGCTGGTCAGAGATGGACTAATAAGGAGGCAAGGAGGAAAGAGTCTTGTTCATGAGCCCGAGAAGAACTTGGCAGGGCTGCTTTGCACCCATCTGCTATAACCACAGACATTAACCCTTTGGAGGGAAGACAGAGCAATCTTACTGACCAGCTGCTTTGTGGCAGAGAAGCTCAGAATATATTTTGGGTGTTAGAGGCAGGATGGTAGCAAGGAGCATGTGCTCTCCTTTTCAGACTAGGATCCAGGTGCCCAATCAATCTAGCAATTGGCAGCAGAAAATGACTATTCAGGTAAAACTTCCGCAGCAGCTGCAGATGAGAAATTGTTCTTTCGTTAGAAATATCTATAAGCCCCTATGACTGAACAGCCAGAGCAGCTTTTATCATTCTAAACCAGTCACTTTATGAAGCAGCAAGACCACAAAGTCTTTCATCTTAAAAGCTCAACAACAGAAACTTTGAAGCGGTAATGAAATGATGCAGATCTCCACTCCAAAAATTATAATGGTCCATAGGCAAATCCAAAGGCAGCCCAGGAAACAGAAGCCGGTATCTGAAAGTTGAGCCAAGATTTCTCTTTCTTGCAGAAGAAATAATCCCCAAACTGTAATATCTGTGCCACCCCAGTTCTTACAAGACGTGGCATGAAGTGAAAGGAAAGAAATTTCCAATGGCTCTAAAAATCTCGTGGACCTCGGATACGTTTCCACATAGATTTTACCCTTCTCATCAGGACAGCGGTCAGGCTGCAGGGGTGACTCAGCACCGCAGTGCCTGACATGATTTTACTACTTCTTCATTTAGCCAGGAACCAGAACTTTCTGGGGTTATAATGCCTGATACTAGCATAAATACCACATTCCTGCAATTTTTTTCTCTCGCGAAGTACTAACATATCGTCTCCCCCGTGGCTCCCGTTAACATATTTTTTTCTCCTTGGGGACCTGAGAGGTCCCAACCAAGATGAGGAGTCTACCGTGCTGAGCACGGCTATGCATGGAAACGGCCAGCCTTTGCCCCAGACACCAACCAGGCTAAACCCGGGGGCAGACAGGGTGGGATGGGGAGCTAGAGCTGGAGCTCGCCCCCAGGGACGGTGTGGTCACCCGTGGCCAAGGCAGCAGGACGGCAGCAACGCCCTGCCCGCTGGACCAGCCCATCTCCTACCCGTGCAGCAGCCACGCCATCCTTCCGAAGAGGCCACAACATACGTATTTCAAATTATCTCTATTTTATACACATATATGGAACAAAGCGACCTTTTATACCAAAAATTATAGTGCAGCACTGGTGGGTTTCGGCAGGGCAGAGGGACCACGTACAGCAACCTCCACCTGGAGGACAGCCCCATCCATCTGTCCCAAAATTTCAGCCGTGCCGAGGAGGACCCGGACCACTACTCACCGTCGACGGGGCTGAGGTAATCGTGGAGGTGGGCTGTGCTGGCTGCTCCCCCACTCTGCATCAGGAGGTCCCCGTAGGGGTTCGGGTGGCCGGCCATCAGCGTCATTTGGTGGTAGTAGTCAGCGGGGTTGGCTCCCGGCGGCGGCGGGGGCAGCCCA
>NW_009207360.1:110627-112039 GCF_000690835.1 Fulmarus glacialis | reverse complement strand
TATATATATATAATCAGTATTAAAACACTTAGTTAATTTGTTGGGTGTACTGCTAGGTCTTAATATGGAAAGTCCTTAGTACTTCAGATAATTACTTCATATATCCCTGTCCTTATTACAAATTGGAATGTCTTTTTTGTTATCTACTACAGACTTCATTGATAGTGTCTTAGGGTATTGGTATATTTTGGAAGGTATCACTTATGGTATAGAGGAACTTAAAACCAGCTTCATTACATCAGATGAAAGGCCCATCAAACATAGGATCCATTCTTTGATGATAGCAAATAGCAGAAACTTGTAGAAGACATTAGGAACCAGGCAGGTAGGTAGCAATACTTGTCCGCAACAGCATCCTGGGTTACATCCATCTGCAGTTCAAAGATTTCTTAAATCACAGGTCATGTTCTTGTAATTAGAGATGTATCATGGATTTTCTTCAGCAGACTTGTTAGGTGCTTTTTGAAGTCTTGAAAACATGTAGCATCCACAATGTCCGGCAGGAATGAGTTCCTTGCCTTACCTACATATAGAGAGAATAACTGTTTTATTTTGCTTGTTTTGAATTTATCTCCTTCTAGCCTCATTTCAGGTTTCTATCTTTATTGCACTTAAATAAATGAGACACTGTCATGTTTGTGTGAGGCCATTAAACATAATCTTTTTGACTGCACTAGAAGCAGGACCACACCCACAGTGTGTTTGAAAAATATGCGCTTATTTGTAACATGGTTTGGACTCAGAAATATCCATTTAAGTACAAAGCACTGCAAGAAACATGTACATCATTTGACAGTAAATCAATATTAAATCTTGATATCTTTGATACCATTAGAGATCTACCTCATTTTTTCCCCATTTCATACTTCACCTATCAGGTCTTCTGTTTTGTCCCCTATTAATTTGACTTCACTACAACCATCTGATGGATTTGCTGTCTTTTCTTCTGATGATAGTGCCATCTTCTGATGTCAGCATTGCTTTTGCTAAGGGGATTAATATACATGAAGCTCTGTTGTTTGTCTTTGCACTGTGAAACTACTGAAACAGCTATCCATCACTGATACTCGTCTGATATGTTCTAAATGAAGCTTGCTTTGGATATACCAATGCCTCAGTTATGCTGCAGAGGCAGTCAAATTATACATAGCCTCTTCTAGGAACTGCATTACAGTATTAATTCCTGATTAACTCTGGACAGTTCTGTCTCTCTGCCTCAAAAATTGATTCAAATCAGTGATAACAGTCCCCTGCCTTTCCCAGAAACCTGTGAATCATCAGCATATGCCTAAAAAGAAGTCCAAGGGTCTTCCTTTTATATTAATAAAGGGAACCTGGAGGAATATGTATAGAGTTCTTATGCAGCAATGCTTTCCATATTGGGTTTATTAAGCCCTCTTTAGTTCAGGAAC
>NW_009207360.1:83784-110596 GCF_000690835.1 Fulmarus glacialis | reverse complement strand
TTCCTGCTGAAACAGGTTCTGAATTGTCTGCTTGTTGGGTGGGAGTTTTGGGTGGTTTGGTTTTTTTTTTGCTTTTGGTTTTGGTTTTGTTGTTTGTTTGGGTTTTGTTTGTTTTTTTTTTTCCCCCCCGTAAAATGTCTATTTTGCTCCCAAAGGCTAGGGTTTCCTTGTGGTCAAAGCAGAAACTTTTCTGGCTCCATGATTCTGAAGCTCATTTTCAGTATTTTGTTCTCTGCTACTGGTTTTCAACCATGTCATCCTATGCTTTATGCTAATATTGTCCTATTTGTTAATTCAGCAGCGCTAGCGAGCAATATATTGAAGCTGAATAAAATTGTGCAGAGGTGAGAGGAAGTCTTGCTTTAAGCTAGTAAACAAAGGAAGAGGTCAGCACAAGAAGTTATCAAGGGCTTATTTCTAACCCAAAGTCAGTCTGGTGCACTCTTGGGACCCAATTTACCTGTGCAGTCATCTTGTCACGAATTCTTACTGTAAATAGAGCTCTGGCAAAGTACACTACTTCCCGCATTAAGCTCCAAGGTAGTACCTAGAACAAGTGTGAATGTGAAGGTAATATCTGCTCCCAAAGCTAGTCCCTTGCTGCTTCCACTCCTCAGCTTCTTAGAAAGAGAAGCTCAGGGTGTGGTAGGAGTCCTCACAAAGACAGGTCTTCTTTTTTTTATGTACCACAGGCCTCTTAAAGTAATGAATAAATGACTAGCACACATACTGTACATCTCCTGAGGGGCAGGAGAATGCAGTCACTGGAAGGAGGATGGCCAACTCTGTTTTCTGTTTGCAGCAGTCAGGTACTCAGACAAATACAGATCCTATATTATATTCAAATGAACACATTCAGAGCTTGATCTAACTACACTTTGCCAGTAGTCCTGAGCTTCATTATCTCCAGACACTGAGAAAAATACTGTCTCTGAAAGACATAGTAGTCTTTATGGTATAGAATAGTGATTATGCACTGGCACTGTCCAATTCATATAGCGTTAAAGTATCTCTTCCTTATACCTCAAGCCATGCAGGAGGCAGTTTGAGAAGGAGAAAGGAGCTCTGTGCACTCTCTATGCTTGTTCCTTCATATAGTGTGAGTAATTTGCTGGTATTTAGTTGCCACAAAATCTCTTTCATTAAATATAAATAAAAAATTTCACTGAGAATTTTGTGTTCTGTTGTATTCCATTTGTGGCATTTTTTGTAGGCTGGAATATAACCAGCTTCCCATTTTCACAATTTAATTCCTAACTTTGTTATAAATTAATTTCCTAGATGTTCATACTTTGGTGAAATTTCCCATGCCTGGGATTTTTCTGTGCCTGAAATTCTTTTGAACATTTGAATCTTACAATTTGTTTCATTGAGAAGTATGCCTTTGCATGACTGGACTCGTGAAGGCAGGGAGAGGCCACAGATCATCCCAGTGTCACCAGAAATTAGACAGTGCAATGGAAGTTAAGGAAAATAGAATATTTTTTATACTATTCAAATACTGAGAAAGTAGCATACAGCCTTATAATAGAGACAGAAGGAAGTAACACAACATGGACTATCAATCATCTTTGTGATGGAGCTCTTATATAGAGCAATATACTAGAAAAAACATGTTAAGTAAGTGTATACCACATGCAATAGGGATATATGTGATCATATCCATGCAATGGGAAACTATTTTATATCACCAAAGAGTATAAAAAGACAAATAGTCCAAGCTGAATAAAGCATCTCCCATGAAATTTGAAAGAACTTAACACATATATGAATACTTTTCCAATCTGGAATTTAAGTGTTACTTTTCATAACATTAATTTCTAAAAATGGATTGCAAAAACTTCTGGGTTTTTACCCCAAAAATTCAGCATACATTTGCTTTAAATATTTGCCATTCTTCATTTCCTTGTGAGTTATCAGTGATGAACATCAGTGACAATAAGTTAATAAAGATAAATCAATAATTTTACAAAGAATTACTAGAGCTAACAACAAAAGGTACCAACTAAAACACAATGCCATAGCACTTGTACATGATAAAGGAAAGGAGGGTATTGGGAGAGGTGAAATAAACCTGGGACAAACAGCTCATGGAGACTATATTTGGATTATTTACACTAATTATTTCCATGTCCCATTATTTGAAACTGTACACAATCCAAGCCAACTTCTTCGGTTCTTCCTTCTGCCAACAAGAACGTTGTAACAACAGAAGACTCTGATAGCTTTTCTTTTATCTAAGCATCTATAATTCATTTATAAAAGGGAAAAGAGAATGGTAGAAAATTACAAGCCCATAAGACAACTAAAATTGTTATGCATTTGTTTTTTTCTTTTTTTTTCCATATGACAGGCTAAATTGTATGTGTGCTTCAAAGTACTCCAGTTTAAGGGTTTGGTTGTCACTGATGTGGAAATGCATCTCTTCTAGTTGATCAGAGGGGGAAAAATAAAGTCATCAAATTCTGTTAATTACCTTTCAGATATTCTTAAAAACTGTATGATAAGAAAAGTGAAGCTTCCATATGTATATAGAAGGTGTCCTGGTTTCGGCTGGGATGGAGTTGATTTTCGGAGTGATGGCGTTTGTCTTCCCAAGTAACCATTACACGTGATAGACCCCTGCTTTCCTGGAGATGGCTGAACCCCTGCCTGCCGATGGAAAGCAGTGAATGAATTACTTGTTTTGATCTGCTTGCGTGCACGGCTTTTGGTTTCCCTATTAAACTGTCTTTATCTCAACCCACGAGTTTTCTCACTTTTACCCTTCTGATTCTCTCCCCCATCCCACCGGAGGGGAGTGAGCGAGCAGCTGTGTGGTGCTCAGTTGCCAGCTGGGGTTAAACCACGACAGAAGGTTTGTAGCATTTTGTGCTTAAATACATTGAGGCTTCTGTGCTGTGGTAGAAGTTTCAGGTGAGACACTTGCTTTGCCCATGCAAAATTATTTTCCTGTCTTTCTCTCAGACATACATCAGTTCATGGTCAAAACCTGGTTGCTGCATTGATCCATCTGCCTTTAATTTTACTTTTGGAGATGTCTCAAACAATGTCTTCAAACTGCATGGTTACAAAAATAGGTGTGTTAGTGTTCCTTTCGTTCAGCTCTTTGTTTGCATCTTTCTGCAGTAGATAAGAGCTTTAGCAACATAAGTATACTATATGAGTAGTATACTTCATTACTTTCTGATGTTATTGTTATACAATAACATCATTTCCACATGGAGTATTTTGGGACAATATTAACTATGAAACATTACGAGCACAGGGCAGTGATCTAACAGCTGTATAGTGTAAGCTGCCTGGAATCAGACATGCTCGACCCACTCACCTTTTTTTTTTCCCCCAGAATACCAAAACTAGAGATTTACACTATTTGTCCACCAAAAATTTCATGAAACTAGATATCACTAGAAATCTATTGTGCAATTCCTTCATCGTAGTTAGAGCCAGACATCATAAAACAAGACCTTACCAAAGGCAGTTGAAGTGTCCATACATTTGAAATTTGGAAAGACATTACATGTTGGGTGGAGGGGAGGGGGGGCGATGACAGATGGTAACAGTATGTTCATAATGGATTGAAACAAAACCACAGATCAGAAAACCCTGAAGTTTACAATCCTGAAGTGTTCTACATATACATTCAACTTATACTATATTCATGTATTTCTTCAAGTTACTGATATATTTTTTATATTTTTGGGAAGAACTATATGAATTTCTATTACCCAAGTTCTCAACAAGGTCTGTAGCTGCTTATGTAAAACTTAAAATCCACAAAACCCAGTAATACCATTTAAAATAGAAATATTTTTTGACAGCTGAAACCTTAAACACTTCAGGAAATCCATGATTTCTAATTCTGTCAACATCTAAGTATTTCAATGAACTTACCTGTGTGTGCAAACTGTATTTTCCTAACTATAGTCTAACTATACTGTGTTGAAACGTATTTTAAATTAATTTATGACCATTTTAATTGTCATTTTGATTTTGTTAGTCTGTATTTCTCTCTTTTTTGGAGAGGAAACCTGACAGTTTTCTGGCACAGTGTTGTTTCAGATACATGACAGCACAAAAGCACCACAGATGTCAGAATTGTGTCATTATGGAAACGAATTCTAAATCTCCAGTGGAAACACCCCTCTTACATTTTTTGCTCAAAATCGCTGCCTGCTGTCTGCTTCAGCTTGCCCTGAGTAATCTCTTAAATTTCCGCTGGGTCGAAGGTAGCTTTATGTCTTCACAAATCAGTTTGCTGAGATTCAGTACGTTTTACCCTGGGCACATTTATCCTATAAAAGTGACTTCCTGTTGTGAAGCAGAACTAAAGAGAACCATTTGTCTGTGTGCAGTTAAGGCCTTGAACACAGACTGCCACCATTCTCATAACCCTTAATTGTTTGTGAGCAAAACCCCTGCTTCACGAACAGTTACTCCTTTTTTTATAGTGTAATTTAGAAAAAAAAAAATATTGGTGAGCTGTTTCTTAATTTAATGGACTTATTATATTCCACCACCAGCTGCCAAATAATTTGTAGAGATGCATTATCTTTTTGTGAATGTGCCCTAAGAGAGAGACAAAAGTAGAAAGGCTGTTTGTTAAGTGTATGGCAAAGAAAAACAAACATTATCTTCTGGAAAGCAATTAAAATAGATCATCTCTCTTGGGTACAGATTAATTAGCAGAGAAGTACAAGTAGCATTTTTATTTAACCTGAGGAAAAAAAAAAGAAAATCATTGATTAATACAATACCCTCAGTACAATATTATTCAATTGAATGCTTAATCACAGAAGTTTAGCATAGTTCAGTGTAAATCTGGCTTTACCTTCAACGTTCAGGTCCTCCTCCAGGGTTGCCTTTCAAACACTCTCAAACATTCCTATGCCCACAGCTTTGATTTAGACCCCTCTCCATTTCAGCATCTTAACTCAAAACTTGGGTGCTTCACTTCTGATTCAGGGATCTGTATTTCTCCCACTGATTCAGTCTTGGCATTTGGCACATGAATGGGGCTCCATAGGTATTTCTCTGCCTAAATTCCTCTGTAGATTAATTTTGCGTTTGTTCTTAGACAGCACATAATACATGCCAGGGTGACTAAAATTTTCAAAACTTCTGGAAAAAAAAATGGTGACAATGTACTTTGTAGAACAGTCTGGTAACTAGAACACTCATTGACAATGGAGGAGCTCTGAGCTTCTTCTGGGTTTAAGGACTATTTCAGATAGAGCAGGCCTATGTGTTTGTCCCTCTAACTCTCCCTCTCCAAAGGGACCTCCAAAACCCCTACACTTCTGAATTTGTTCATTCTGAATCAATAAAGTTTTAATTTGTTTCTCATAAAGACATAGCTTCTGGATAAAACGATTGCTAGGTGACAGCCACTTGGCCATCATACCCTACCAGGTAGGGGTTTGGTTGTCTTACCATGCCCCAGTGGCACCTGAACCTGGATTTCCTATATCCTTACATGCAGAGTGTCACATAAAAGAAATACAAAAATTCCCCTGGAGACAAGAATATTTAAAAAGAATAAATGGGTGTAGAGATGATACATTCATTACAATTGTTTGCTTCTTTCTCTCTAATTACTATATCATTCAGAAATGCTCTGACCCAGTCATCTGGTACATTTCTTAAAGTTTAAATTCCTGCAGCCTAATAAAAGTGACATACGGTATGATAGCATGATGCTGAGGTTAAATATCTCTTGAGGATCACTTCATAAATTCTATTTCTATATATTCCATGTTTCTTTCTTCCCCAGGGATCCTGAAGTTTATGTGAAAGACAAATAAACCCAAACTCAAAGTAGACAAACATTCACAAAATCCATAGGTATGGGTTGTACTGAAACTCATTATATATTTTGCATTAATATAATAAAAGAAACATAAATGTACATGGAAGTTTGCTTGCTTCTGACAGCTGTCCTCATTTACAGTGTACCAGCATGAAGCAGCTGGATATAATTAGTTCTAGTAGTTTTGTAAAGATTGAGAGGTCTCATATGGTAGAATTCAGCTTGCATTTGGAGGGAGTATGGGATATGTTGAATTTTTTGAGTGCAAATTCAAAAACCCAGTAGTTTAAATAAATAGAATAAGTTAGAAAACAGAACGGATGTGAATGTGAAACAAATTAAATCGCTACATCTGACAGCCCAGAAAAAATGAAATGAAGCTTACAGAAGATGCCTCTCCAGCAGAACTACTTGGAAGAACGAAGTTTTGCAGAACAAAACTGAGGATTATATTTCCATGCTCAGTCACTCCACTTTAGGTGAATGTAAGAATGTCTTTTCAGTTCATGATGCATATTAGAAGGAGTTGGTGCTCAATATTGTAAATTCAAATGCAGCAAAGACAATCTTCTTCAATGGGAATACCAATGGGTAACACAGACCATGAATATTGACAGCAAAAACCTGAACTCGTTGGAATCAGATATACCTTTACCAAAAGGAAGATAGCCCAATGTTTAGAATGCGTAGGTTAAGCAAACCTATAATTGGACCTATGATATTTGTAGTAAAAGGCCCAAACATGCTTTGATTCCCTGCTTTATATCACTTCAGCAGTATGTGCTGCTTACCTCTATCTAGACTTACATTATGAAAAATTGTTAATAGTGCTGTGTACTGCAGCTTCTAGATATTCAGGTATTAAAAAAACATTTGAAGTACTGAAAAATTAGACTTCTTGAAGATACTGAATATCTTCAAGATGGTATCAGTGGTATAAACCATCAACCATTACTTTTCAGAAACAGGGTGTTAATAAACACCTGCTGCCATGTCTAAACTGGCCAAGAGCAATTCAAACATACAAAATTCATAAAATTAAAAAATATATATACTGTCATTAAGATCCAACCCAAAATGTCTAGCATAGAATACCCAGACTTTTGAGTGATGCAAAAGAGGATTGATCTGTGGACTTCAACAGTTACACGTGTTTACACAAGGAATCTGGTGCCAAAATATCTTTCCCAATAGTTTGGCATCTCATAATCCTTCCAACCTTAATAGAAAATATCAAAACTAATTCAACCTAAAACATTTTCTCAGGTCACTGCATTTTATTATATGTTTAATAATATTAGGAACCTACTGACAGAAGGAAAAAAATGCCATTCTTTTTTAAATGTTCTAAAAGATGATTTTTTCTTTTTAATGATTACATTATTCTTCTGTTCCTGATTTTTGTCTTCAAATACATAGTTAATATGATATAGCAGTCGACTTTTCTTCCTTCTTGTTCATGACTTCCTATCAAAATTATAGGTGCCGAAAGTGTACTTAAAACTTTAACAAAGTTTTGAGTTTGTGTCTAATATGTTTATTTTTATAATCCTGGCTAGTCTATCCTAGCATGGAAAGAGCCATTTAGATTTCACTGAGACACTGTTTGTATAATATCAGCAGAACTGGATTCAGTAAGGTTAAATATGTTCTTCCCTGTTCAAAAATCACTTTGTATAAAGCAAAAAGAATAATCTGTTTTGCTTTTAGATGCATAGTGCCTTAAGATGCATAGTGCCTTAAGACTCTTAAAAAGCTGCTGAAAATGTCGTATTTATGAAAAAAAATGTGCAGTATTATTAATGAATAATACCTAAATAACCTTGATGTGACACTTCAACCTCATTATTTTGCTCTAGTAGGCAGCTATGGTACTTTTGTTGTCCCACTGCTGTAATAATGTGTATATTACTCACAAAGACTTTTGCTTTTCAGGGAAATATCACCCACCTATGTATGAAAAGTATTGCATTACAGTGAAGACTTTAAAAATCTAATTAGAAAGTTAAAGATAGATTAGAGCAACTCTATTACTTTGTATTTCTTTTAATGAACTGGTTTTTCTCCTCAGATTCCCTTTTCAGGGAGCCCAAAAATTAATGAGGGTGGCAAGAAGGCTTATAATTCTCAACATCTCGGTGATTAATTATCATAACTTTGTTAGTGATGATTTAGAATCCATCTCATTATTTTGAATCAGAAATGTAATTAGTGTCAATGTGATTTCTGGCAGGTGAATCCCAGGTTAGAAAAATCTTAAAGGCTTTATTTTTTCATAGTTTAATGTTCTCCTCCCTGCATTTATTTACACATTTATTTTCTTTTTTATTTACTTGATTTTGACCTCCACAAAAATCAGATAGAAGACCCATTTAGATATCTGATCTTACTAATACGGAAATATCCCTGTGACACCAATAACTTCATTAAAGACCCATTGAAAGCTGTTGCAAACAAGCTTTTTTAGCTGCAACATTTTTAAGCAAAAAATTTCAAAACAACACATCTTATTTCTTTTTTTTTTTTTGTCTTAAGACAATAACGTGTTATTTCACAATGATTTTATAATGATAAATAAAAAAGGAGGCTGATTCTCCCACTTGTTTTCCAGTCCGGGTAATTAAAAGCAGGGAGATGCTACACTAGCCAAATTAGAAAGTTCTCTGAATTTATACAGTATTATATAATTATTTTTCTCAAAAACTGTTTGTTGGGGAAAAGTCTGAGTAGAAGTCTTGGTGTGATATAGTGCCCTTACTGCACACGTTAATTCCTGTTAGTGGCAGATCTCCTGTGAAATCAGCCCAGCGCTGCTCACGGGGCACCTTTTTCCTTCCTGCAATGGCCGAGGGAATGAAGGTATACATGGGGAAAAAGTTCCGCTCTTGATCATATGGGAGCATCATATCTCATTAATTCAGAGACAACTGAGCCATGGTATAGATTTTCTTTGCACGTGTATTCTGTGCCTACGCTGGTGAGATTAACAGTGCCAAGGAACTCATAAAAGGGTCCATGGCATGATTTTTGGCTTGCCCAACTGGCATGTCCCCAAACAACTTCCATGCAAGGTGCAGGAGTTAGCCCTGGCCATAGACTTTCCCAGTGGTTAGTTTGGGTGAGACTGGTCTGTTTTTGGGGGGAAAGAGAGCTTAATAATATGGATGCTGCTGTTGTGTTGCAGGTAGACTCAGTGTCAGAAAACAAGCACTTCAGTTAAAGCACAGCAAAGCTTAAGAAGAAACCTTCTTTTCCTCATTATTTTAATCTCAGATCCATCAGAATGCTTAGACAGCAAAGAAGTTCTTGTTCTCTGCCCTGCTCTAATTTTAATAGCCTATATTATATCCTCTTAATTTTTCTCCTTCAAAGCCAACCAAGCTTTCAAAGGTTGGTTATTACACATTGCTATAAAGTAAATTACAAAGCGTCAGTATAATTTCGTCCTGATGTGATGTGAATACCAAGGACTGAAAGACATCTTGATTATATGACAGTGTTTGCCTGGCATAAATTAATAAGGTTTTCCCTTTGTAACTTAATCAGTCTGACTTTGGAGGACAAATCCTTCGGTCCGTGGAACTGCAGAGGCAAAACCTCTTCCTTTCATTTCATCACAACTTACTGCAGTTACACCCGTTATGTCCACAGGGTGAAACTGCTAAAAAAATGCTTTCTAGTTCAGGGCAGTTGAGGGGGGTCTGTGTTGTTTTTTTTAAAAAAGCCATGTGTTTAGGTGGTAAAAAATAATTGGCTTTGGTTTTCTTCTGTATTTATTAGCGTTTCTTTTTAGTGGTTAATAGAACAATAGTCATTTTACACATTCAGGACATTTATTCCTCATACAGATAGTCAGGGAAAAAATTATTTGTGTAATTGGTCAACATAGAGTCGAAAGATGTCTTTACTTTCTTTTTCTACATTATAGAAGAAAATCCTTTTTCAAAGCATTATTGTAAGCATTATGTGTTTTAACCAATGTAAGGTGACAAGATGGGGACTAGAACAAGACATGAAGGGGAAGGAAGTTTGAGATCAACTGTCTCGAGCACTGGATGAAGATATCCTTTGGTCTTCCCAAATAAGTGTTCAGTACTAAGTTTCACTTTTACTTTTATATTGATATAAATACCATAAATGTTGCATAAACTCCCCGTTTCTTGTAGAGGTGAATGTCAGACACCTATCTTCACAGTTCTTTTGCACTAGCTTCTATATTTACAATAAGAATTGAGACTTCATTTGTTTTCTCCCTAAAACAACACTGATTTCCTACAGCTAAGTTCTTCATGGCATATTACACTTCAAAATTTGGTTAATGTAATACTCAGAAATAGCAATCTGGCATCTTTACTATCTCTAAAATAAAAGTATATAGTCCATAGCAAAAAAAATAACACCCAATAAAACAAATTATATGTGGACACAAACAGAGAGAAAATTATTGGCTGAGAACATGGACAAAAGGCAGGATGAACTCAGAAAAAGCCCTTCAACAATCTGAAGAGGGAAGGGGAAAAAAGACAATTCCTTCAATTTAAGCAAATTGCCCCAACCCAGTCCATTTTATCTCATTTTCACTGGGATTTTGTCACTAAGGTTTTTCAGGATTTAAGACAACACAGAGCTTAGCCTTAACAAAAAGGAGGCTACTACTGCTTTCTGTGCTGGAGCTGTAAAACGATCCTCTAACTACCTTTGTCTAAAGATCAAATGACACCTTCAACTACAGTATCAGCAGTGTAAAACTGAAGGAACAGCTATTACACACCATTGTTCCAGTAATGCGTGCATTAGCGTCCCTAAGGGTGTATTTATGGGGATAGACCAAATGATTCCAGAGGAGCTATAACTGTCTTTTAAATCAATGATGCATGCACTAAGGAGCCCCTAGGCACTCGCTGACAGTGTCATGCCAAACAGCTCCCCTGAGACCTGCACTGAGGGAGATCTTCCATTTTCCAATGGAAGATAGAGAACCTGGCTACAGCAACATGGCTACAGCACCACCTCTGTTAAGCTGCAGTCACCCCGATCCTCAAAATTAGCACTGCAAATTAGCAAATGTAGATTCTGAAAAACTTACTTTACTATAATATTCAGTGTCTGCTTCATAATACGATTCAAGGGAGTAAAAACACTAATGTGAACTGGGATTTTTCAATTAAGCAACATTTTAAAGAAATGTTCCTTATAAGTAAGAGAAAAGATACTAATTTATTTATAAGCTGTCTTTCAAAACAGGTAGAATATTTATAATCTTGCCTTCTTGGAGCTTAATAACATTTTGTCTTTTCCCCCTGCTCTGAACTAACTTAAAGGAGCTAAAACCCACGTGCACGGGTGCGCACGCACACGCATACAAAATTTCTGAATTTTTCCCCCAAAAGACAAAGCCAGAAGAAATTAGATAAAATCATGTCTCCTAATGGAACAAATTGACCTTCTTTGAGAAGATGTGAAAATTGTTGAAAAGTGCATGTTTTTACACATAGGCATAAACAAAAACCCAGGAGCATTACATACAAAACTACATGTGTGCATTTATAAGATAAACATACATATTTCAATATTAGCAATGTAATTTTTAACTCTACTTGTACATCTCAGAAGCAAAAGCTGTCATTAGAAAAAAAAAGCTGTCACCTCCTGCAGGAGCTACTCAGGCCCTAGTGTAGGAACCTTGTACGGCTATAGTTGTGACAACAGTGGGAGATAGCTGTAGCTATCCATTTTGCTTACATTTTGTATTAAATAAATGTCTTTACTTGCCTGGGGGCAGCCTGTAGTCCTGCATGTCAGACAGCTGCCTTGTCTAGACCAGGGGCTTGACACCTCATTGAAGGGTTGTCACTGAGCCACCATGGAGATCCCATTGACTTTGATTGGCCCGGCAGCTGCTACTAACCCTGGGGAACAGCGTTTTCTCTGCACAAGGGCTTGTACATGAGACAGGCATGACAAGGGCATTTGGAACGGGAATGTCCCTGTTAAGGACACGACACGTTCGAGAGACAAAAATTACACTGTTAAGTGCAAGCATGTCCTCTGTGGTGGTTTATGCAATCTTGGGCATCTCAGGTCTGTGTTATTTTCAAAGGTTAGGTTAACGTTTAGAAAATTGCAAGTGAAAGTAAACTATTTGGTTGAGGTTTTTTTGTAATTTTTTTCCTATTATATTTCCTTGCAGAAGTTAAACCAGGAGTACCCAATGCCCACATACAGCTCCCAGGTGTGCCATACTGGTTCAGGTATCTGTGATAGCCAAATATCACTTTCTTTGCTAAAACAGCCAGATAAAATGTCAAGCCTGGAAGTACATCCTGGAACCTTAGACTAAAACTCAGTGAATAAATTCTATTGATGTCCCATTGGTATGGAAATACCTGTGACTTGCAATCAGTTATGCTCTACCAGGCTGCAACAATCTCATGTTTTCTTTAACAAAAGGGTCATTACCTTTATGTTATCACAGATAAACATTAGGCTTTCAAGAATCAGCACCCTAACAGAAAGACAGTATTAGCTGAACTCTATCTGTTGGTAATACAGTGGCCATTTTTCCTCAATGGTTTTGGTAAATCAGTTAATTTAGCTCCAGGGAAGTAACAGTGTTATACCAGGATGCTATGCCAGATTACACTAAAGGAAAATTTGTCTCATCATGTTTCCAAAGGGACATTGAGCTTGAATTAGTAATGTCCTACTTAACTTGAAAGACGATAAAATGTTGTAGATCTTAAAGAAATTGCGAAGGTGCAACATAGAATGGCATAGCACAGTCCTCAATGCCCAAAGCTTCCATAGGGCTCCACTGAGGCAGTTCACCGCTTACACCTCTGTCAGTGACTGGGAGGTGTAGCACAAATAAAAGCAATGATTTTCAACTCAATTTAAATCCAATTTCAGTAGTAATTACTATTATTGCACATTACCCCATCGGTTATCACATTCTTGAAACCACCACCGCACACACATCCCCTTCAGTTCTTTTGTCTGGGTTTCTGAAATAAACTAGGTTTAAAACATATCAGAAAATTGTTTTTTGCTCACTAGCAGAAAACAATATAACTTGGTAAAGGAAGAAATGGTGTTGCCACAGAAAGAGAATTGCATTTTTGCTCTTGGAAACAAAACTTCCAAACTGAACCTGGACTTTGTATTGATTGTTTCTTCATTAAAGCATTAGGCATCATTAACAAATCACATTTTAAAGTATATTGCTTTTCCAATTAGAATCCCAAGGAAGTAATTGATACTCAGACAGCGTATGTAATAAACAAGTAATATAAATTTAGCCAAACAGACTGAAGATCTGCACTCACAATGCCCCAAAACCTAGAAATTCCAAGGAAAGATTAAAAATAATGATCCAAGCCAGTTTATAAAAAGATCACAGAAATCCCAGAAGAATCACATTTTCCATTCACCTCCTTTGATTACACCCCCATGCATTACAGATTTTTAGACAGGATTTAAGCACTTCATTTTCCCTGTGAATTGGGAGAATTAATTAAGACAGCCAAGACAGCTTCCCCACTCTTAATCTTGAAATGAAGAATATTATTAATGTCAGCGACCTCATATTTCCCTATCAGAGGTATCATCCCTCCATATCCATTGTATTATGTAAGTACTAAAAGGGTAATTCATAAAAAAAAAAAGAAAGAGAGAAAGTTTAAAGAAAAAACATCTCCTAAAGATCTGTGACAGGTAGCTGTGTGTCCCACAAGGCCCAGGAATGCATCAGGCACCTGTAAGAGGATGATTCAAACTCTTGCTCTGCCCAAGTTATGCGAGGGTCTTTCAGCTTAATTATTTGCATCTGTGTTGGATGCAGGTATCCAGGTGATGGCACGGGGCAGGGGCGCTGAGGGGTGGCCTCTGTGGGAAGATGTCAGGAGCTGCAGGACACAGCTGAGCCCATCAGCTAAGCTGGTAGTGCCTCTGGGAAAGTTTATTTAAGAAAGGGCAAAAAATGAGAGAAGGAAGGAGTGACAGAGAGGGACTGTTATGGACTGACCACAACTCCCACCTACCCTCCCTGCACCACTCAGGGCAGGGGGACAGCAGGGGAGCTGGCAGTGAAAGAATGAAATTGAGCCTGGGAAATGTAGGAGGAAGGTGGTGTTTTAATCTTTCCATCTTTGTTTCTCACTACCCAAATCTATTTTAAGTGACAATAAATTAAGTTAATCTTCTTCAAGTCAAACCTGTTTTGCCCATGATGGTAAACAGCAAAAAATCTCTGTGTCTTTATCTCAAACCATGGTGGTGTGTTTTTTTTTTTTTCCCCATCGTATTTTCTCCCCATGTCCTGTTGAGGAGGGGGAGTGAGAGAGCAGCTGAGTGGGCAGCTGGCAGCCAGCCAAGGTTAACCCAGCACAGCACCCCAAATGAATAACTGCCTTTCAGCCTCCTTCTAGTAAGCTGTTGGTTATTTGAAACAGGTAGTTCTGTCTTCCCTTTTTTATGATATTTTGTTGCAAAGTCTTAGTTCCACTGGCATGTGAAAACACCTCAGCTGTCTTTCAGGGACAGAAAGACTTTTGTTTTTAAACTCATAACAGTATCAGTTTCGTACAAGTGCATGATTTAATTCATTTTGTAACAGTACTTTTTGTATTGGTCATTCTGCCAAAGAAGTTAGATACTAGTTTCAGATGGAAGGCATCTTCAGAGACCCCAACCTGAGCAAATTTGTCATTTAATGAAATTTGCAATCCAAAGTACTGTCTAGGATGTCTGTACAGTCCACAGCAGATTACTGGAATTAAAAAAACAAAAACAACCAACCTTCTGCATCCTAGAAAAAAGTGGCAAAAAGCATAGCAGCCCCTTACAAAGAACTAGCTATCCAAATCTGAGCTTTGCATTGCCCAAGTTCAAAGATAAGTAACTTCTCTTTTAGGAGAGCCCCTGAACCATTCTGTTCTTTCTGACAAAATGCACTGTTGGGAAAAATCGATTCATTTAAAAATCAGTAGGACCTATTAAATCCTTCCCATCGTGCTTTAAAGTATAGACTGTACGTTCAAACATCTACTTCAAGAGACTGGGTAAGATTTCTTTTCCCATCGTGCTTTAAAGTATAGACTGTATGTTCAAACACCTACTTCAAGAGACTGGGTAAGATTTCTAGTGTCTCTGAAGAGCAGATTTGGGAGCAGTCTTAGTCGGTTTTACTCAAGGTGTTCTGGCTTGTGCAAGTGCATAAATATTATTTGCAACAGGGACTGAAACTTGACTACCTACCTTACCTCCAAGGTTAATATCCTAGTCAGTGGGCTGCTGGACCAAACTCTTTTCTTTCACCTTCCTAGCAAACATTTATCCTGCAAAGTCAAAAGTACAGAGAAAACTGATTTCATCAAACCAATTAAGGTATATTTGCTTGCTTACATATTGGTAAAGCATAAATTACTATTCTGAAGAAAGGGAATGAATTCTTCATAGCATGCAACTTTCTGCTAGGAAACTGAGTTGTTCAAGTTATATCTGGAACTTGTATGCATTATAGTCCTACTAAGCCAACGTCTTTTATGAACCACATTTTTCAAACCTTGTCCTTTATCTAGTAATATACTGAAGAAATAATGAATGCTTACTACGGTAGCCTAAGGAGAGGGCAGGTTGAAATCCAATCAGTCAGGTCAAGAATGTTAACACCACAGATAAATGATTTATTCTTTGGTTATATTGTGACAAATAAAAAGGTAGAGTTAGGCTTGCTCAGGGGACATCTAACAGACTAAACTGAAGTTTCTAGTCTGGAAGGTATCTTCTTTCTGGATCCTAATGTGGCTAGATGTGAGATAGACACCAAGGCGTTGTACAATGTTAGGTTACTGTGTGCACGTTAGCAAAAGGGAATTTAGTTGGTATATGGCATTTTCTGAAAGACCAAGGTAATAAAAGAGTTTAGGTATCAAAAGTTAAGCACACACAAACCTTCTTTGAAGGCCATCAGAGGTTTTTACCTCTGACTTACCCCTGACTTGGTCAGGAACATAGATGCTTCAACAAGCACCAAAATGTGAAAATTAAACTGGGATCACTCGAAGTGTTGTATCTTTGGTTATTTACTGGCTTCATGCTTGTATTTCAGAAGACAAAATGCCTCTTCATGGAATATTTATACATCGCTATTTTCTAATTATGTCCTTTTTTTCTCTTAAAAAAGGCAGTAAAACTTGAGGATTTTTTTGTATCTTTTACCACCTTGGCTTGTGGATGAGCTTCATTCTAACTTCCCATTCCCTTCTCTTATTTTTGATAGAGTAATGTTATCTCTCAGGACTAGGCCTCAGGAAGACTGCAGATCCGATTTTCTCAAAGTCTGAAAACAGTGCTGTTACTAAAAACCAGCACTAGATACCCTTTTAAAAGAACAATGTAAAGTGAAAAAAAAAAAAATTTAGAGACTTTTAAGCCACCTTTCATTCACACACCATCATTAGGAGCAATAAATCAGATTTAGCTTTTTCCAAGTTTGACGTTTCACTGGAAATCAGCTCAAATACCTTTTCAACAGTCCAAAACCAAATAAATTCAGTGTTAATTCCATTTCTGTGTTATGGATAACCAAATTTGACTAATGATCTCTTTTTTTAATGTGAGTAACTACTGATGCTATTATAGATGGTGTCACTATTACCGTGTATGACTTCCTTAGCATCTCATTCACCCCCTTTGAAAACAGGCTCAGTATCAGTAGTATCAGTAGTATCAGTAGTATCAGTAGTAAATTACTTGGCTAGTGAATTAAACCAAATGTTACAGGAGTATTTTTCATAGTTACAATTTGAAGTTTACAATTGTGCTCAGCTCTGGATTGGGGGATAGTCCCTGAAGCTGAGAACCTAAGCAGAAGGAGGAGAGGAAGCACTCTAGAAAGGAGTAAAACATCCTTCCCTAAGGTGTATAGTCAGTCTCTAAGTCCTGAAAGTCATTCATGTCATCTGCATCCTAGTCAATGCTCCACCCAAATGTCCATTCCACTTTTCATGATTAATCATCAGCTGAGCTCAAAAATTGGATGAAATGAGTACTTAATGTATCACATCACCCTTAGGTAGAAATGCAGCGGTGTAATAAAGACGAGCTATAAGCTTCAACTGTGAATTTCCATGCTTTTGTGAAGGAGAGAAAAAACACTATTATCCTGACATAACTGTAGTTAATTTGTAAAGCTGTCAGACTGAAATAGGCTGGAAGAAGATCCTAAAATGATTGCTTCTGATTAGCTATTATGTGGCTATTACACATAATTGTTACACAGTGTTATATAAACAAAAAACCCACAACAAAACCAAAACCCAACCAAACAAAAAAAAACACACCCCAAAACCCCTCTCTTAGTAAAAATCAGTTTAAAGATTTTTATTCTATTTCATCTTGGTAATGAAGGATTGCTTAAGAGTACTTATTGTAGAAAAAAGTGAGTAATACATAGAATATTCAGAAAATATTTATGGCAACAGCGATTTATAGTTTAAACAGCAGGCAATACTCATATAATCTGCTAATGCATATACTTTAGGTGCATCTGGACAGCTCAAGAAAGCAAGCAAGAAATGTTTTCTTCACTTATCTCATGACACCAGAAGAGGGGTATAGCTGCTAAATTTTGAGACTGAATTAAAAGTAACAATCATTGAATAACTAGATGTCTATTTCCTAAAAGTACTTTTTATTTGAAATAGCAACTATTCAGATTTTTTGTCAACCTAGATCAAGTAAACAGTCCTTTCTAAAAGTGAATTCTTCAGGTTTGACACCAATTCCACCCACACTTTCCATTCACTATTCAGGTCTACATTAGATTGGATATTTAATTTATATCATTTCTGCTACTTTTCACTTAGCAACTTTAAGTGAGCTTGTGACATATGGCATAACTGGTGGTATCAGTAGTAAATGATTTGGCTAGTGAATGAAACCAAATGTTACAGGAGTATTTTTCACAGTTACAATTTTAAGTTTAAAAGTAACCACTGAATGTTAAAAAATACCTGGTCACTTGGCCTTGAAAAATAGAATGAATCATAATTTTGGCCCACTAGAAATATTTAGTCAGTTAAACAGATCCAAATTGTGCAAAAGATAATGTCGTGATAGGTGGAGATATCCAAACATCAGAGTAGTTCTTGTAATAAGGGCACTGGTTTGGGTGATACAGCGTGTATTGTGTGGAATTATTCTGCGGAAAAGAATTTGCTAAATGAATTTAGTGAATAAATAAATTCAGGTTACTGAAGTTAATACTCATGCTTTTTAGATGTACAGACTAGGTTAAATTCTTTAGATAGAAGGAGGGAGAGAGCAGGAACAGAGGGCATGAGCACATCGATATTTACTTTTCAAGAATGTTCTATAATATTTCTCTCACATCTGCTATTTCCAGAAATAATTCTGGCAATAGTAGCCATTTTCTAGGTATTCAGAAAAAGAAAGCTTAAGCCAGACTTATCAATGGAAAAAGAAAATACATTTTTGGCAACTTAACTTTCAGAGATTTAGGAGTCTGATCTTCATAATGGTTCAACCAGTGCTGCAAAAGTGACAGAAAGCAGAGATTAATTCATTTGCAATCAGTTACTTCCTTTACGTTCCCCCAGGGTAAGACTTAGTCTGTTGCTTTTCAGCAACAGGGATATAACACATCCTTTATTATTTGAAGAAAACAGAACTGATAAATCAGCTTGGGAGGGTATGCTTGTTGGCATACCCCAGCCAGCAACTAAGCCCCATGCAGCCGCTTGCTCAATCCCCCGCGGTGGGATGGGGGAAAGAATTGGAAGGGTAAAAGTGAGAAAACTCCTGGGTTGAGATAAAGGCAGTTTAATAAGCAAAGCAAAATGCAGGCAAAGCAAACAAGGAATTGATTCACTACTTCCCATCGGCAGGCAGGTGTTCAGCCATTTCCAGGAAAGCAGGGCTCCATCGCGTGTAATGGTTACTTGGGAAGACAAACGCCATCACTCCGAACGTTCCCCCCTTCCTTCTTCTTCCCCCAGCTTTATATGCTGAGCATGATGTTCTATAGTATGGGATATGCCTTTGGTCAGCTGGGGTCAGCTGTCCCAGCTGTGTCCCCTCCCAGCTTCTTGTGCACCCCCAGCCTCCTCGCTGGTGGGGTGGGATGAGAAGCAGAAAAGGCCTTGACTCTGTGTAAGCACTGCTCAGCAATAATGAAAACATCTCTGTGTTATCGACACTATTTTCACCACAAATCCAAAACATAGCCCCACACTAGCTACTGTGAAGAAAATTAACTCTATCCCAGCCAAAACATGCACAATGCTGAAAATCACCTAGCTTGATATGCAGTACCCCTCCCCCCTATCCAACATATTTGCCTTTTGCATTTAAGACAATTACTGATTATGAAGTGTGAAAATGATCTGGATAAACATTATATTAGGGAAAATTAGCCCAATTAAGAATAAAAAGATGGGTATAACTAGGAGTTTGTCAGCATGTCCAGAATAAAAATATTTTTGCTTTCAGAGATCCAGATGCTGAAAATGTGCTGACATTTCCTCTATCAGCTGGGCAATAGCACAGCATGCCTTTCTTATTGGCAAAAGTCTCTACCAGAATTTTCATATTCTTGACTGATCTCATTATTATTGTTATCCTATTCATCGTTTGTAATTGCAACATTTTTTACTCTTGTATTCTCACAGAAAAATCTGAAACAACATATACATACGCACACTGTGCATGGAGTATTAGCTAGAGCTCTATTTATATCCATCCAACTGTTCTCCCTGTCAACTTTTTTCTTTAATATTTATTTAATACTTCAGTAGAATACAGTCCTTTTTTTCAGACTGTTGATAAGGATGGAAAAGTATCTTCACGCTTGTTGGCATACAAGTGTCCATGGTCAGGAATTTTGACCCAGTGCCATAAAAAAAAAAAGAAACACTGGTCTATATACACATAAATAATAATTATTGTACTATCTCTTACCTAGAGATAACAGCTAGGATCATTTTACCAAAACTTAATTTATAATTCCTTATCTGACTTCTGTTCTTGCAGGGATCCTATGAAATGTTTTAGCTAGCTATCAAAACCAAGCTGTTTCAGAATGACAAACAAAGAAGCAGAATAACAATACTGGTTTGAAACAACAAGCTATCTACGGCAAGTGTATCGCAGGATGCTTATGAAAAACTTGTGGTAAACAAGTAAGAAGGTCAGAAAATGAGAGATATGTACAAATCCTGGAAGTCAGACTGTAAAAGAGAATAAGAAACTCAGAGACCCAAAGTAATACAAATTCCTATGAGTTACTAAAGGGCCACATGTGATTACTTTAAAGGGAGTGATTTAGGTTTCAAAAATAAAAGGCTTATACAAAGCATTTAAGAGCACTCATTTATAGGCATTGATGTTGGCCTTGGCCAGAGTTTAAGAGTTTAATGCTTTAACCCTGATAGTGTTTCTTCTCATTTATACACTAGAGGAAGAAATTCCAGGGACCAATTTGATTTTGCTACTAGTCTTCTTAATGGAAGATTGCCTCATATTTCCAAGTAGTGGAACTTACTGTATAAATCTTGCCATCTAAATTTAGCCCTCTGAAAGATAACTATCTAGTCCAAGCTAATCAGCTGGTCTGTCGCTATAGTCAGGAGAGAGATTTTCTATTGTAATGATGATTTATTCGATTTATCGTATGCCCTTATTTCAGTATTAAGTGGATTGACTTCAAAAAGAGTGTCTTTCTCTCAGCACTGACTATGTAGAGAACTCAGATGATTCTCTTACTCTAGATATCTGCTTTTCAGCTGTCTAAAATGCACTGGAATAAACCTCACCCAATGTAACTGAAAGCTTTGAATTACACTCTTCTTTAATGCATCAATCCACAGTGCTTGTATATAACCAAACAGAAAAGGAATTGTTAGATCCCAAAATCTTTTCAATCTCCCATTTTTATCTTTCTACAGTAAAGTTTTATATCACTAGTAGAAGCCTCTTCTCACTGCTGTTAAACAAAAGGCTGAAAACTGATTCATTGTTTCTCAAGCAAACTCAATGGATACCTCAATATGAATCATAACATTTACTATTTTGTGAAAATTCTTTGTATGACTTGGATCTTTCCTAAGTTCAGAGTTACTTTTCATGTACTGAGACATTTTTCATGTACTGAGACATGTACTGGGCCTCTGGGACATTTGTAGCCTGGAGGGTAGAAGAGGAGTATGGAGGATTTGCCTTGTTTCACTGCTTCCCTCTCATTTATTTAAAAAAGACTCACAACTGGGTCTCTTCCCTGTTTGTTCACTGTGGTGTAGTGCTCTTGAAACATCTGCCAGAGCTACATATTTTGGAGTGTCAGACTTTGATTCATGCCTATATATTGTGTTAAATGTTCATGCACTGGCCTGTGTAATCGTTTCATCACCCTCCCACTTGAGCACACTTCTGTTTTTTTCCCATAGTGTGTTAACTTGTATGCTAGTGCAGCAGTTCAGATCCGGTCCTTGACCGTCCCTCTCAGAGGATAATTATGAACTATGAAAGCACAAACTCATTTTCGCACATCACAATTTGAGGGAATAGGAATTACAATTCCTCTTTAGAAACAGCAATTCATGTAACATCTAGAAAGTAATGCACAAAAATAGTGAAATAGAACTACACTGGCATTTGGCAGTTTTATAGCTTTTTTTCTGTTAACTCTTTTTGGAGGCTAATCTTAAAATACTTAAATAGTTTTTGTGATGAGTTTTTATTAAAAAAAAAAAAAAAAAAAAAAAGGAGAGGAAGAGGTACCTTTAGCATTACTTATTCTACCATTGTTATTCATACTGATTAGGAGCACCTCCAGCTGACATACCATGACACAATGGTGTGCCAAAAAACACTACCAAAATGAGACTGATATCCCAATCATATAGTCTGCACCTTTTAAAGTGAACTCCCTCAGAGTTTGTAGAGTTCTTTCCCCGATGTTGTGGCAGCAAGCTGTCATCTACATTCAGCATCATCTTGACAGAGAGCTAGCACCCCAATAGAAAAAGTAGTGCTTGGAAAGCAACTGCTTTACAGCCCTCAGAATAGAAAGTCTTAATTTAATTGATAACAGAGGTGCATCATAAGCATCAGCAGTGAGAACTTGTATCAGTATCCTCTCATTTCAGTCTTGGAGGGATATAACCTAAGTTAGATTGCTTATGCATTGGCTTTTAGCAATAATGTTGTAGAAATATAAAAACAGAAACCAGCTAGTTTTCAGGAGATATAATTAAGTGTTAGCTAGTTTCCATAACAGAAATAGAGTATTTAACTTATCATAAATGAATGCAGGATCTTCGGCAGAAGTGTAGAATGTCATATCTTTAATAACAATATTACCTTTGTAATACAAAATAGAGAGACCTAACTCTGTAAAACACCTACCAGTGAGGTTCAAAATGTTCATAAACAGGTTGATAAGGTTGTTCCAGCATCAAATGTAACAGATACTGAAGTCTAGCAGTATTTCAGGGTATTTTTTTCTGTGTTAATCAGAATGGATCTACAGGTTTTTGAGCAAAAATGTTCTTTAGAAAGCAGTTCTTAAAAAAGAAAGAAATTACAAGCAATATTGCTGATTGAGAAATAAAACTTCCAGAGAGAGCTTATTAAAAAATATTCAGCTAACCCTAATTCTTTCCTGCTCTTTTCCCATAGTATTTGCCCAGTATCAAATACACATGAGAACAATTGTGCAGAACTGTGCTAATTTACATTTTCCAGAATTGTTTTCCATAGCAGCACCCAATAACCTATAAATGAAAGAAGGCGGCAACTTCTGTGTTTTTGAGTAGCATCATGATCTTATCTTCACTTACAGTCCACCTTTTCTAAATTAATTAACACCATTACAACTACTTGTCTGCTCTATAGACCTCTTGAGACTTAACTGTTCTTTTTTCTGACTGAAAGAGAAACATTTAAATTTGTTTTGAGTCTACACATAGGTTTTGTTTGCACTGCTCTCAATTTTTTTGTTAACTGCTAAGGGGAAGTCAGCTTCTCAGATTGATAGGTCATGTGATAAGAGCCTACTATTCTTCTGCTTTGGACTTCCATAAATTTGTCAGAGGTAAAAACTGGGCACCAAAGAACAGTTTAAAACCATGGAACTTGTTATCAAAAACATGAAAGAATGAAAAATCTTGCTGCATCAAAGTGAAAGAAAGTCTCGGAAATACTTGGTAAAAATCATGTTGATTTTAATAACATCAGACTCACAGTTGGTTTTTTTTTTCATGGATGAACTATACATTTATTAATATTTATTTTTATTTACTGATAAATTTGTAATAGCAAAATTATAGCCTGGTTCCCCAGGTGCTGTAATGTAGACCTGATGTTTTAAGAGAATTCAGACAAATAGAATCTATGATCCTATGATTCTATGAAATTTTGCAACTTATACTACCAGAGGATCTGGCCTAGATTTAATTGACCTTCTTTGTAAGTATAAGTCTATGCATTAATAAAGTTGAAAGATCATTACTTTTTGGAAAACAAGATTTTCTCCTCCCTAACCTACCATCCACTAAATGTGATGCTTGTCTTACTCCTTGATTTTTTGTTTAAATTCTGCATACATATAGCTGATGTTTTTGGTTTTAATATTGGCATAACTTTAAAGTGCTACACAGGTCCTATTTGTCTTTATTCACTAGATAAAGTTCACAGACAAAACTAAAAATTCTAGTACTTCTTGGGACTGATGCTATATATAGACATTAATATCAGAATGCCATTAATAACATTACGCAGTCCTTTTTCATTTAAAATCTGCTCATTATTACAATATTCCTCAGGAATATATTTTACTGAATATAAAATCTACTTTCAGAGACATCATCTTGCTCTATGGATGGAAAATTAAATGCCATGGCCAATCTTGTCTTATTATATTTTCCATTTTAAATAGAATTGTAGTATGGCTGTTGAATGAGACAACTTATTTTCAGTACTGAATATCAGCTAAGGCCCTACAGATAACACTGTCGTTACCAACACTAGTAATACGACAACTATAATTTTTGTGTGCAATACAGTACCACCAAGAAGCCCAACTGATACAAAGATAAGACTTGAGGAACTACAGATCCTTAAAGTGAAAGACAACTTAGATCTCCAAAGTCTGAGCAAATAATGTTTGAAGTCTCCTACAGCAAGTGAAATTCCAGCATCACTATTATCAAAGAATTTCACTTACTGAGTTCAGTGAAAGAACTATTGCAATTAAGAAGCTTCAGGAAGAATGAGCACTAAACCCATCTAAACACTAGATCTCAGAGCAGTGTATGTCTTGGACACAAAATGCTTATCTCAGGAAATGGGCTGAGAGAACAAGGGATTCTGGTCCCTTGATTTTGCAATCAGATTGTCTCTGATTTTGCAATCAGAAAATCATTTAAGTGTTCATTTAGCTAGAAGGATATGAGTCCACTGACTAAGATTTAAGCACGTGTTTAAACACCTTGGTTAACTGGGGTTCCAAAAACTAAGTATATAATGGAAAATAAGACACGGGGCAGGGGGAAAGGCATGTTTATATGAAAAGAAAAAGAAAACAACCAAAACTTTTCACAATATTTTTTGACTTTTTTTAAATCAAAAAGGTAGAAGGCAGTGTTTCTCCTGCCACTGTGCTATAATTTGGCAAAGACTGAAAATATGCAACTGAACAACATCAGGCAGTTAATACTGCATAGCACTGCTCTGAAGATTCATGCCTCATCCTTAGGTGAGAAATTACTTTCCAAGTACAGCACAAAAAAAGTGTTGCCAGCTTGTAGCCATGCTTCATAGGCTACTGAGTTTAGTCTAAAACTCAGCTGATGGAGTTTTATTCGGGATAAAGAATCAGCTCACTTTGCTTCTTGCTCTACTATATTTGGGGGTGATAGTAACTAGCAGAGGATTTGGCAGACAGCTGGGGGCAGGATGGATAATCTTAAGTGGCCTTACATGATTCTCCAAAGCTCATTTGTCATTAAGCTTGTCTATGTAAAGACATCCATTAGTAGAATTACACCCTACAAATGTATCTTTTTAAGCACCTTTGCTAGCAATTTGCTGTCATGGTTCAAACAGAGATGCACAAATTAAATTTCTTATGGCATTGACTAAGTCTAAAATTAGGAGAATTAAAACCACACTCAATGTTATGTGTTGCTCATTGTTGTGTTACACTTGTTCTTTGGATTTGAAATGGAAGCGTTTTGGAGCAGGAGATGGCTCTTCAAATTGTATTTGTGAAGTGCACACCGCAGAAGTGGCTAAGATTGACAACTGCTACCATCGTATAACAAGTGCATATATAGTAATCAGACAGTATTTTGCAATACACATTTGCAATAGAGAGGACCAAAGAAGGCCATCTCCAGTGCATAGATCCCATGTTAAAGCATTCAGATGCAATTTCAGTCTATTCCAATGTACACTAAAATGTCTGATGTGGAGTCCGAAATTTATAATCTCTCAGTGAAGAAGTGCACTTAGTTTACAGCTAAAAAATGACCACTTACATGTATTGTAAACTTAACAGGAAATCTGAAAAATCAAAGCATTTTTACACTTTTTTTCTCTTGCTGCAGTTTTTCACAGCATAACTAGTAATGAACTTCAATAAAAAAGAAAAAATACAATGATGATGAATTGGAATATAATTCAACAAACAAGCTTCAGTTAAAAATAAAGGCTTTCCAAATATTGTAATGTATTACTTCACTGTTTTTAAATGAAATACTTTCACTTTTGTTTTGAAACAATATTTGTCACTTCAAAATTGAAATTATTACAAAAGGAAAACCTCGGTGGAGCTGAACAAATACTTCTTTTCAATCAAAATGAACGTTTCTTTCCCCAGTGAATGTCCCCATCACCAGGCTGAAGAGTATTTGTGGTACAATACTCTCAGCACCTCCTGATGTGTTTTGCATGGCCTAAATATTAACTCATGAGTGAGAAAAAGAAAATGTGGTTCATCTGCTTAGTACACTTATATTGGAGGGGGAGGAAACGAGTACTAAGAAATATTAAGTAGAACTCAGCATACTGGTATCTTGGGCACCAGGATATGCTTGTGACTGTGGAAGAACTGAACTTAAGTCAATAAAAACTTTAATGTGATTTATTTCTAAGTTAGCCTCAATCCATTTCATACATTCATAAGATACTTGTTTTAGTGACAAAATCATAGGCAGCAAGAGGTTTGACATATCTCCAGTATTAGACTGTGAATTTTGAACTAGGGACCTAAATTGGGAAATAACTTCCTAAGTTTTGTCTAAATCCCTCTGTAGATCTAGCATTTATAGCTAAGGATATGTGGCATGTGAGAGCATCTGGTTCATTAAGTTAAGCACTATTCAGTATAAAAGAAATAAAAAATAAAAAGGAAAGTGATAAATTAAACACACAGACACACAAACATTAACAAGCAGGTGATATCGGAGACATTAACAAAAACCACAACTCTCTTGGCACTGATTGAAGGACCATTAAAGGAAATAATCAGACATAGCCTTGAAGAGAGTCAACCTGAACCTTGCAAGTGATAAAAAGGAGGAAGCATGACTATCATGAGTATTACGAGGTATTTGAGGGGGCTTCTGGGACTGTGTGAAACTTATTATAGGATTTTAGAAGTGTCTTGTGGGATTGTGTAGAACTTACTATGGGATGTTTAGGGGAAGAGCTAAAGGCAGGGAAAGGGAATGGTCAGGCTGGACTGGGGAGGGAAAAGCATGGGAAAATCAAAAGGCGCATGGATGGAAAGGGCTGTTTATATGTTAGAAGGCTGACAGTCAGTACACTTGTCTGACTGAGTCTTGTGCCTGATCACTGCAGTCTATCCTATCTTATAGGACCAACCTGATCTCTTCTATGACCAGGTGACCCGCCTAGTGGATGAGGGAAAGGCTGTGGATGTGGTCTACCTGGACTTTAGTAAAGCCTTTGACACGG
>NW_009207360.1:70917-83279 GCF_000690835.1 Fulmarus glacialis | reverse complement strand
CAGCAGAAGTAGAGAAGTAATCGTGCCCCTGTACTCAGCACTGGTGAGGCTGCACCTCGACTACTGTGTTCAGTTTTGGGTCCCTCCCTACAAGAAGGACATTGAGGTGCTGGAGCATGTCCAAAGAAGGGCAACAAAGCTGGTGAAGGGTCTAGAGAACAAGTCTTATGAGGAGCAGCTAAGGGAACTGGGACTGTTTAGCCTGGAGAAGAAGAGGCTGAGGGGAGACCTCATCATGCTCTACAACTACCTGAAAGGAGGTTGTAGTGAGGTGGGTGTTGGTCTCTTCTGCCAAGTAACTAGCGACAGGACGAGAGGAAATGGCCTCAAGTTGTGCCAGGGGAGGTTTAGATTGGACATTAGGAAAAATTTCTTTACTGAAAGAGTGGTCAGGCCTTGGAACAGGCTGCCCAGGGAAGTGATTGAATCACCATCCCTGGAAGTATTTAAAAAACGTGGCGCTTAGGAACATGGTTTAGTGGGCATGGTGGTGTTGGGCTGATGGTTGGTCTTGATGATCTTAGAGGTCTTTTCCAACCTTAATGATTGTATGATTCTATGATTATTAAATCCTACATTTATCTATTTTTTTCTATGTAATGTCAATCTTTATCTTATGTGGTTATGTATGTTTGCTGCAAGGTCTAAATTCCAGCTATTGGAGAATCAGTGATGGGTCATAATGCCCCTAGGTCTAGTTGCCAGCAGCTGGAGGGACATGGTGTGTATTTGTACGTGTGTTGAAAAGTCTAAGTGCCAGCCTCTGGAGGAGGAACTGTGGATTGCAGGTCCCATAGGTATAAGCAACAAGAGAAACCAGGGTGTGAGGCGCTCTAAGACCCAGCAGTTGGAGAAGGAACTGTGGGTCAGAGGGACCATAAATCTGGTACTGGGAGAGAGGACAGCGTGCATGTGTATGTGTGAGAGGTCTAAGTGCCAGCAACTGCAGAGACCTGGGTGTTGTTTTTATTTCCCGAGTAAATTTAATTCTGTGTGACCGTGTGTATATGTGTAATTCACTAGCAAACTTCAAGGTGGACTAGCCCTCAGGCAAGAGGAGACCTCCACCTGGAAAGACTCAAGGTCTGAGCCAGTGGCTGAGTAAGGGGGCTCAGGTCTGGGCACAGATCTTAGACAGATGTAGGGGCCATGCTAATGCTGATTCACAGGGATCTGTGAATGTGCATGTGCTTGTGAATCTAGAGAGTGAGGTTGTGCATGTTTTCACTAATGAACTTCAATCCTAATCAGCAGGAGAAGAATAACAGGACGAGGCTGTCTGTAAGAGTTCTGGCAGTGTTATACCTGGGTGCTGCTAAAGGCATTGCTCCATCTGTGGCAGCCTGTGTGGCTGGCCGTGTTGGTGGCCTCTGTGAGTGTGTGTGGCGGGAAGGGGGGAATCCCCAGGTCCTGGAGTCTGCTGGGCTCAGCAGGTCTCACAACATCCTTAATGGTTTAGATTTAGCTTTTCTTCTTCCCCGCCCTCCCCCCTTTTTTTCCCCCCCCCGGAATCTCTATGTTTAGTGAGAATATCTGCATAACATTACATCATATAAAAATGTATACAGAGTGGAAATTTTCCAAAAGTAATATACAAATTAAAAAAAAAAAAACAAACCCTGAAATAGCTTAGCACAAAATTGCTTATTGCAAGGCTTCTTAAAGCAATATTAAAGATATAGATTCAGGTGACAGTACAATTTAGCTTTTTTGCAATGCCAAATATTTCCATTTAATCTATCAATTTATAACTAATTATTCTAATTTATTTAATCTTTAATCTATCTTCCTAGTAAGCAAGACTCAGAAGAAGGCTAAAGATAAAATCACTAACTACTTCTAGAAGTAAAAGAGATATTTTTTGGAACTGTATGAATGTTTTGGCTTCCCATTTCATCTGGGCAGACTTGGGTACTTAAGAAAAAAATCTGGTTGCCTGTGATAAATATTGAATTCTTGAACACTAACAGAGTACTCAAGGATTCAGAGCATTTAATTTATATCTTGATGAAAATTGGCATTATGTAGCTTGTTCTGTTGTGGTTTTGAACATTAAAAAACGGAACTTAAAAGGATTAAGTCTCTCAGCTGCAGAGTACTACTTCATAAAGTTCCAGTAAATATATTTAAATTAAAAACATTTATCAAGGAGAGTAATTTCTAACTGATATTTTGAACACCCCATATATTAATTGCAGGGCACTAGTTCAGACATCAGCTGACAATAGTTTGATTAACTTTTTGAGAAACACAGTCATTTTATACAATATATTAAATCAATTGTTTCATTCTGAGGAGGGACAAAACGTCATAATGAAACAATTAGGTTGCAAGTGATGAAATAAATTGATCAAGAATGTATTTGATCATAAAACCTCATCTTTCATAATATATTGAAGAAAAATTGCCAGTGGCTTTACTAATTCATTATGGGCATGGTATTAGTTTTGATTTGGGAAGGACTGTGACATATCATATCCTTAAAATTTTACATTTTTCTAGAAAGAGGAAACAGTTTGCATTGATTAATGTTCCCTTGGGATTGTGCCTAGCATATTTGGAATGATATGATTTATTTATTTGATTAATTTAGTCAAACAAAGCAGCTTCAATTTTACAAAAGAGGTTGGGACTTAATACTCATTAACCTCAAGCATCAATCAATCATTTCAGAAAGGACACTTTAAATTATCACTCTCTGATCTCATAAGGTACCAGCATCCAAGAATATGCATTAGAGTAACAAGTCTGTGTGTAGGTTGGATTCAGCACTGTGGTTTTTACGAACCAGCCTGTGGTCTTCAAGGTCAGGTTGGATGGGGCTTTGAGCAACCCAGTCTAGTCAAAGATGTCCCTGCCAATGGCAGGGAGGTTGGACTAGATGATCTTTAAAGATTCCTTCCAACCCAAACCATTCTATGAGTCTATGATAATGCTGGAGCCACAGCTTCAAATGCCACCTCTGCCTCTAGACAGCAAGTCCTAGGGTCCTGCCTGCTCCTGCAGAATCAGTGTCAAAATACGAATCATGTCAGTATGTTGTGAGATATGCTATGGCATGCAATAGACACTTGAAGAACAGCCTTGCCTTTTTTCTGTAGTTTCTGTCTAACCTAGCCTCCCTAGATAGTGTAAAGAAGTAGTAGTTTAAAAGTAGTCATAGTTTAAAAGAAACAAATCTGGGAGTGAAAATGAGAATCTTACTTTTCATACTTCTTCTGAACAGTTATTAGTTACTCAGTATTAGTAAGTTACATGCATCCTACTTAAATTTAGTTTGTTGACTAAAGCAGAATCAAAACAAAGTCATTTATATCCATGAATCAGCAATATCATATTACAGTTTCCCAAGACTTATTACAATGTCACTTTCAACTTGCAGTTTTAATCCAAATATCTCAAATGTCTTTATGAATAGTTACATTTAGATGCAGTGTTACCTTTATGTTTTCTAAGCTTAGACCTTGCAAGAGGAAAATGAAATAGGTTAACTACTACTTGCCAAAATTCCTCCATCAGATGTGGTGCCAGTGCTGATGTGCAGTACTTAGAGTACAAGGATTCCTACAGCTAAAGGAATTGAAGGTTCCTGGCCCTGAGCTGACTGACTCATGTTACCCCAGAGGAATGTGAAATAATGAGAAGTCCAAATAACGTTAGGTTTCTTTTATAACCCAGAATAAGGGAGACTACAGAGATTAGAGAACTATCAGAAGAAATGAGAGGCAAAATCTGGATTTTAATAGAGTTGCTGAACACAGTCCAAATGTGAATTTAGGGGCAATATTCAACCATTTTGTGGCATCAGTTAGTTCAATAGGAGTCTGAACCTGCCTGGATCCCATCTCAAAGACAGTCTTGCAAAAGGATAGAAGCACATCATTCCCAGACACACATAACCCTGTATCTTTCTTGTTATGGTTATCAGGCATTAATGAGTGACCAGAGAGAAATGAAAGTGTCTCACTGGAAACACACGCTCTCAAGACTGTACCAGAGGAACAGAAGGCAGGAACTTATGGAGGTACCCCATTTCACTTATGAAAGTCTCAGTCCAGAATTAGCATAGAATTAGAAAGGTTATCAAGCCCCATACCCTGCTGTTGACAGTGACTGTGTTATACAATCGTTTTCATAAACTAAGTTCCATCTTCAAAATATGATAGCTTTTTCTATCACGCATTCCTCCTGGAAAACTATCCCCCACTCTGAATATCTTTTTGCCCAAATAAAAACAAAGAATGTTTAACAAACAGTTTCCCAGATAAATTAACATCCCATTTTTTCACACCTTTCAAGATTCTGTCTGATTAATCAGAATTAACTTTCCTTGAAAATTTATATGCTGAGAGTTAAGTTTAAGATGTTTTAAGTGTATGCCAGTTTGTATTTTGATGTTTTATCTCTATAAATACCATTTACTTCTCAGGTTAGAACTGGCATCTCATCTATATTGGCTGTCACCTTCCATTGTAATCCACCACTTAAAGCTACAGCCCTTATATCACATTTCCCTTTATCACACCAAGCATTGCAATGTGATTCCATGCAATATATAACACGTTAGAATTATCCCAAAGAGGTGAAGGAGGGAAATATCTGAAACAAATCCATAAAAAGAATTCACATTTCTAGTTGACTAGGAACAAAAACTGGTTTTAAACTTTCATAATTCTGGAAGATTTAGATTGTCTAGAGCTGCTGGTAGTTGTTAGTAGAGAAATTGTTCATAATAAGAAGAGATCAGTAAGTTTGTAACACTGCAGAGGTGTTTCTGCTGAGCAAACAGGAACTTAATAAATGTAACTAGTAATAACATTTCATGTACTGCTAGTCAATTTTGCATCTTCTCTTCTAATAGTTATTCTGTATGCTAAATTATATTTGTGAGTATGAACCTTTGCCTTCTAACTACTGTTACAGAAAATCACATCAATTATACCATCCACAATGAACTTGGTGAAGTTCATTGAAAAAGAAAGTCTAAACAATTCCTATAGGTGCATATTTATATTGCACTCTCTAGTCAAATATAGCTGGCAGTACTATTAATTTACTTCAACAGTAGAAAGTGATCATATTACTTAAAGCAAAGAAAAGCAGTGGTGGGGTTCCATTTCAATGCTAACAGCCTCAGATGTTTTACAGACATAAAAGGCAGGTAATACAAAGTCCTAAAAGGGAAATAAACCAATTCATTTTATTACAGAAGCCTGCAATTAAGAGGAAAATAAAAGGTTTCGTAACACGCAAAGATCTTCCAAACCCAGCCAGAATGGAACAGGAGCTGAGAACGGACCACCATTCATCGGTACAGAGGCAGGTTCTCCCCTCACGCAGTGTGGCACCATGTGATGTGGAGGAGCTGTAGCTCATTGGTGGAAAATTTGTCCACTTCTTACATGAATAACACCAAGCTCTCAGGAATATGGTTTAGCACCAGGATAGCAATATGTCCTTGGGACATGCTGCTGACACAGCAATCCTAGGAGGCCTTTGTCAACTGGGCATAAGAAGAACTGCCCGAACAAAAGTCCTTGGTGTTTTAAACTTGTGAAGCTGTCAGAAGGCCTGCTCATATTCCCTTGAATTATTTCACAACCATCTCTGTTCCTTATTTGCTCTCACAGTTTTGTAGACTTAGAAATTACTTTTCCCTATCAGCTGCTGATCCTTACTTGCTATTGTCCCAGCTCTAGCATTTAGGACAATTAGGGCTATTTGGCAAACCAGTTCTGGTGACAATGTGCTTCATTATCATGAAAGCAATGATGATGTCATGAGTGTTGAATATGAGCATTACTGAAAGAATCAGACAAAACACAGAGATATTTAATGAGCAATGAGGAGAAAAGTAGTTCAGAAAAAGATACAATGTCTTCAAATGAGGCTTAGAAATTGCATTTTATTTTCTAAAAAGTATACTGGAGTGCAGAACTACCCATTAAATACAAACCCAGGGGACACATCCCCTGCAGCTGATCTGCACAGACAAGTAAAAACAGTGTAGTCGGACAATGAATTTCTAATCAGTGACCTGACAATTTGTTTCTTACTTGTCGCAGATGTTTTGTGTAGCATTTTCTGCATATTGAAGATCAGCTGTGTCTGTGATTTTGCATATGTTAATAAAAAAAAGTTTAGCCTACTGCACTTAAGAATGGAACTTCTGAAGGAGTGAAAAAGTGCAGCAGGGAACCTGAACATGTATATCTGTCACCTTGCCAAGGGTCTTTTCCTACGTTACTAGGAATGACTAGGAATAAACCAAATCTCTTTTACACAACTAGCTTTTACTCTGCTATTATACGACATCTTTTCAGTCAGGAGAATAAAGCTAAAACTTCTAACTGCAGTGAGCCAGTCCTCATTCTTGGTTTGGGAAGGAAGCCCCTGTGAGTTTACCTAACACAAATCCAGACCTGTTGGTGCCTGTTAAGCCTGAAATATTAAAAATCCTTCCAGTGCACTTTCTAAAGAATATACCTGTCCCTGTGAGACTACAGAACACATTATGAGTAAAGAATCACCCAGGTAGCACCGTGAACCATCCATCTGAGATCACCCTGCACCGCTGCCTCAGTCTAAGGCAAATTATCCTGTTTCAGATCCTAAAAAGAGCCTGTGCCCAAAAGTGACATTTTTTGATAGGCCATCCTATTTGTGTGAAAAGAAAAATAGGTCCCTTCTCCCTACAAACCACACATGTCTTCCTTTTTTACACCTCCATGGGTACAATACTACCTCTGTTACATAATTTTTCAAACACACACTTAGATTCACAACAATGATTAACTAACCAGCTGTTTCTTTCAGTAAATAAATGTAATCGTGAGAGTATAGTGCCATCTGCAAAAATCCAGACTGATCCTCAGAGTGCCTGAAGACTATCTTTCTTTTGATAGAGAAGTTCCCTAAGCTTTTAAATTTCTTCTAATGAAAATAAACACAATAACCTTTTCATAGTCAATATAAGCCTATTTAATGCTTATATCCCATTACAATTCATGGTCAACTTTTGCTCTATCTTGTAAGACAACATCAGGCAGGTGTACTGAAGGTGCTAGTCCGTACTTTAATAGAATTAAAGTGGCAAAACTAAGTTGATATATAGAAGAAACAGTTAGGTTTAAGTACCTCTTCCAGCCTTATCTGATCCTCCTGGGTGAGTGCAAATTATTCAGCAGATTATTTTCTATTGGTGAAAAGATTTCTCTTCCATTTTTTGAAAGATCACTAAACTTCAGGGTGATATTTGTCTGTCCTGGGGAGAAACAGGAATCCCAAATAGTCTAGATTTAATTGTTCTAGATCCTGTAAAGGCAAAGACAATTATTGCCCTTGGATTCCCAGTTCTTACTGCTTGATTAAGCAGTTCCCTGCACTTCTTACTAGTTTTTGTAAAACTTATTCTCTAGCCATAAAAAATCCAGGAAAGGAAAAGGAAGCCATAAGACAGGGACAATCAGTAAATGTAAATTCAAACTAACAAAAGCCTGGTTGGAGGCTCTGTCCTACAAGGAGTGGTTTTATCATATAGTACAATCAGTAAAGGCTATTTAACCTGAGAATAATCTATTTACTTTAAATGTATTTGCATTATATGCTCAGCTGATTCAATGCACTCAGGGTTCCCTCAACTGTATTCTGAAAGTAAGCTGCAGTAGTGAGTTGCATAGTTTCAAAGGTCTGTATTTCAAAAATGGGACTAGCTTCATGTGAGACAGGTACAGTGGATTCCTCATCTTGTCCCCACTGCAGGAATGATCGAGGTGCTTAAAAACACAAGATGAATTGTCACAAACTACCCCTGTTAAGATATTTTTAGAGAATTGCAACAAGCAAAAGGATCCAAATGCAGTGTAGATCACAGTCATGCTGTATTTGGAACTTGCAACAGTCAAAGAAAATGCTCTGGTCTAGCCTGAGTTTCTCTTCCTTGAAACTGTTTGGTTCATACTTGGAGCAGAGCTTGGATATGAAGTAACAGATATAACGGGGACAACTGGAGGACCAAGAGCACAACCTAGCTAATGAACAGAAAGTACACAAGCCTGACAGAACAAGTTCTCCCAGATGAGACCAAGAAAATGGCCTGATCTTTTGATGTGTGATTTGTTTTTGTCAAAGTGAAAGGTATTACCCTTTGCAGCTATTTATTTTTACGTTGTTTGCTCTTTTCTCAATCTTCCTTAAATGCCTCTGTCACTTCTAATTATATCTTGCCTCTCAGATATAACTCTTATTCTGAGGTTTTCTACTAAATTTGAGTAGACTCACCACCAACCCTTCAGAGGCCATACGTACTTAAATATGGTCAATTTAGCCTTTTAAAAGTTTTCTTCACTAAAATACAACTGAACTTTATTTATAATAAAAGTGTGAGCGTAAAGCCAATTACGATTGGCAGAGCAATGGGGATATAGCATTCTAAAAGGGTGATCTCAAGCAGTTGCGATTGTGTTAATGGCTCATTCCTCTCCCATCTTCGTTACATGCAGATGCCTCAGAGGCAGCCTGTGGACAGTCTGTATAAGCATGTTTGCCAGCAGACTGACCTGCCAGGCGTGCAGTGCCCTACATATTCTGGAGGCAGTGCCCTAGCAGTGCCTGGGTCCCGTCCTGCAGCTGCTGTTTGCAAAGCAAACACATCTCTTGAGGGCTCCTTCCTAGATAGGCTAGGCACAGCCAGCAGCGTTCAAAATATAGCTGGCTTCACCCATGGCTTTGAAAAATAATTAAGGCAAAAGAATTCTGCAAGTAAAGAACCAGACCTAGGTCCGGTCTTAGGAAACAATCTTTCTGTGCATCAAACCTTTAAAAGTCCTGTCTCCTAATTTTTGCCATTTTTTAAAGTTAATATGTGTATTTAAGACTTCTTTAGATGTATTTAAGTCTGCTTTCTATTACTGTGTGTCATTCAGAATGGTTTTCGTATCCAAACAATACACTTACACATTTTACAGCCATCTCAATAAATGGATAGAAATATACTTTAAGCTATAAATAAGAAGGTGTCACAGTCATTAAATAACTTGGTAGAGGAATGTTATTATTTCTGTCAGTTTTCTTACATGTATAGGAAGACAGCATGTACTGCTCTTATCTGTGAGAAAAAGAACTTCTCCCAATGGCAATTCCATTTGTTTTAGCAACAGTATATACAAATTAATTTACTACCTTACTGCAGTACATATCAAATATCCATAAATGATATAGAAGCATCCAATATATCCTTGCATATATCAAAATATGTATCAGTTGTTGAAGGCAAGACTATTTGGTGACACACAGGACTGGCAATGTGACCAGCAAGGACAGATATTCTTTCAAATTAAATTACTGGTTAAATAGGATCAAGCAGAGGCACTTTGGAGTCACTCAGTTGAGGCCCTTCATCTATAAGAAATAAGATTTCTTTCAGAACCATATCAAACTCCATCTTAAAAGGTTTTAAAATGTTAGTTTTTAAGGTTTTACAAGGACCTCACTGCCCAGATAATTCTTGAAATCCAGATTAAATACATCCATGTCCAGCTGCTTTTCTCAGGTAAACCCCAGCCTTTCTTAAGTAAATGCTTACAAAATAAACCTATGTAAAACTTATTAATAGGACATATTGAATATTAGATTATGCTGTGATAAATCGTATGGTGCCATATAAATGCTGTCAATACATCATATGATCTCACAGTATGCCATACTAACATCATTGCTACTTTCTGTGTTATGATTACTGTGATAGAAAATCCTTTAAATATAATCAAAATGCAAAAATTAAAACATGGCGTATTTTTAAAGGGAAAAAATATCTGAATAGGAAATCTGTAAGGCATTCTAGTCTGAAATAATTTTCTCTAGAAAATTCCAAATATGTAATTTTATTCTGACTTGGTATGAAAGTAAGTTCTGAACTGTTGAGTGGAAAATTTAATTACAAGTTTCAAACAGTTCTGAAGAAGAATAATTAATCTTACTTTTCTTTGTTTCTTTTTCCAGTAAAGAAAGGCTTAAGAAGTTGCAATGTCAGAGTTGTAGTGGAAGCAGTGATGTGACTCAGTTACCATTTTTCATGAGCAAGAGGGATATAGCTTTTGAGTAAGACAAAGGCCTAAATGTCCTCAGCCAAATTATTTTGTTGTTAGTCCATAAACCAAATGTATACTAAGCTGAAAAAGAATGGTTGATTCTAGACATAGTCAACTTAAATCTCATGAAGGATTATTTAAAAATGAATCAGGAAAAAATACCAAACATTTTTTGAAGTTGGTAAGCTTACTTTTGAAATAACCCTTACAGATCAGTAGCTCAGAAACTCAATATTTAAACACAGTGCACCGTAAAATCATGATGTTCCTGAAAACTGTCACTGAAACCTCTGAATGCCTCTGGTCACAAGAAAAAGTGATAAAAGCAGTAGAATGGAACAAGTAATAAACTTCTTGCCTATATATAGCAAAGTAACAGAACAAAATATTCAACAGTAGAGAAAATCCCTGTGAGATACCAGAAAAAAACACAGCACCTTAACACTAACCAGTGTATCTGTACAGAACTATGATGATTAAAATTTGTGTCAAGCTGAAGCAAAATACAAAGTCCTAATGAATGGCTGCAAAACAGAACTATTTAGAAGGTGTGCTTATTGTTTGCACACTTTTCTCTGAGTTAGAAGACTCTTTTTGTGTTAAAATACAGCTATGGTTTTTATACGACTTCAGAAAACACTCATTTGAGCTTTGCCAGCAAGTTACCATGCAAAGAATCTTACTGAAAATCAGTAACTGGTTTTGCAATTAGTGAGTTATGATCATAGTCTTGAAGGTATTCCTGGATTTTCAATCACTTGAGTTTTTTAAAAAAACAAGTTTTTAACAAAAAAATTTAAAGTTTGTGTTTTTAGAACACAAGTGATTCAAAACTTTTTAAACACAAGTATTTCAAACACAAATATATTTAAACACAATTATATTTAGGAATGGACTTTTCAATTGGACATATTATCCAATTTGTCCCCAAGACCCTGACTGAGCAGGGTTTTTAAGCAGTGGGACCAGCTTAAAATAAGAACATTCTTAAACACCTTGCTGAACTAGCATTTCAATTACTGCACATCAGTAAACATTAGCAAATCAGCTGCTATACTTTATTATAGAGGTGTTCCCTTTCAGTTTTGGGACAAAGTGATTTTTTGGGGTCCAGCTGTGGTGCTATACTGGGTCCAGGTAAGTAACCTCACTGTGAGACTAAGGCCTGAGCAGGCAATGAAGGAAGAGCCATCTTTCAGGACACACCAGCCTGGTACCTCCATTAAGGAGAGGTAAATAGTAATTTGCATCCTTGACTTACAATCTGTGCTTTAGTAGTGCAACTCTTTCTTCCTCCCGCTGCAGCTTTACCACAAGATGGTATTGTAAGGGTATGTGGAAGGAGAGTGTTTACTCTTTTAAGGCTGTCTGGTCAAGGACCTTCTTCAGTGAAAGAAGGGACAATAATAAAGGGAGGAAGCCATAAGCAAGAACATGCAGGGACACAGACCTGACGGGCAAATGATAAGGGAGTTGGGTGAGGAGACCCAAACCTGATCAGTGACACTAATTGATGAGCACGTGTGAGAGTTTGAGAAACTTTATTCCAGCGAGGTTATCTGATCGGGGAACATGTCAATTGGGAAACTAAGGGGAAAAGATGGAGACAAGAAACAAAATACAGAGACACAAACCTGACAAAACAAACATGGAGACAACGACAAGAAACGAACCTCGCCAGTCACTCTAATTGATGGGCTGTCAAGGCAGGCACTACATCCAGGAAGATCAGCCTGGATTTTGCAACTGATAAAACTGTAAACCAGGGGAGACCAGGACTGGGAGGGGTGGGGGAATGGATGGAGCTGTACAGACCCATGGGGGATGTGCAGGGGAAGGGGGAGCAGGCAGGAACAAAGAGGGGGGAAGACAGAAAAGGCTATAAACGGAGACTGTTGTGTGTAAAACAGCACCAGTCAGTACACTTGTCTGGCTGAGCCCTGCGCCTGATCATGGCAGTCTGTCCTATCATCATACTAACTCTTTCCTTAACGATCTCTCTGCATAATCTCACTCTCTATCCCATATGTATGTGTGCTGCAAGGACTCAGTGTCAGCTACTGGTGAGACCTCTATGTGTGTGAGTGAAAACTGGTGGCAGCTACTGGGGTCAGAGCGGGGGTGTGGGCACCCCTGGCCTGTGATGTCAGCTGCCGGAGTAGGGTGTCCTGGTTTCGGCTGGGGTAGAGGTAAATTTCTTCCTAGTGCTGTGTTTTGGATTTAGTATGAGAAAAATGTTGATAACACACTTATGTTTTTAGTTACTGCTAAAAA
>NW_009207360.1:54106-70700 GCF_000690835.1 Fulmarus glacialis | reverse complement strand
ATTTTCCCTTTTCTGTTCTATTAAACTGTCTCTATCTCAACCCACGAGTTTTTCTCACTCTTACCCTTCCGATTCTCTCCCCGTTCCACTGCGGGATTGGTGGGGGGAGTGAGTGAGCGGCTGCGTGGTATTTGGCTGCTTGCCAGGTTAAACCACGACATGGGGTCTCAGTGCCAGCGACTGGGGTGAGCAGGGTCTTCAACTTCCGACCACTGGGGTCAGAATGGTGTGTGTCCCGAAAACCAGCTACTGGGAGGGACTGGCGGAAGTGAGGAGAGTGAGGGGTTCAATGCCAATGGCTGGAGTGTGACTGCAGGTCACAGCCCATGTGCCGGATACCAGCTGCTGGGGGGTGACTGTATCTTCCCCCATCCTGGTGTGTGTGGGGGGTGTGCATTTGTATTCGCTGGCAAACTTGAAGCTGGACCAGCCGGCGAGTAGGGGGGCATCAGGTCCAGGACAGGGTATCAGGCAGACAGGGGGTCCATGCTGGTATCCCCAGGGAGACTTGCGAATGTGGAGCGCAAGAGGAATGAGTGTGTGAGTGTGTGTGTCTTTGGTAGTGAGCATCAAGCTGGACCAGCTGGCGGCTGGGGACCTGTGGGGTGGGTAAGGGAGCCAGGAGCTGGGCAGGGGAGCCAGGTGGGCAGAGGGATTGTGCCGGTGCTTGGGGGATCCACAAGTATGTGTGTGTGCTTGTGAACATAGAGAGTGTTGTGTGTCAGTTTCAGTCCATGAAGGCAGATCTCAAGCTCTTCGTGATGAGCCCACTGACTTGTGTCCCACTCAGCCTCCTCAGGCAGACAAAAACCTGTGACATCAGATAGTTATGATTTTCTCAACATCATCTTTTGCAGAGGAAAAACAGACACCTAATCTGAGATGAGGAATTAAGTTCCTAGCTCTTAAGTGTTAAACAGACTATATCATGATGTTATCCATTAGACTAAGCTCCTCACACTTCTTCTATTGATCATATCCATATTATTTCTTCATAAGTGAGCATTCTAATGATTATTTACCATTTTAAGTGTCTGCACTTTTTCTTCTAATAACTTCATATCTTGAGCAGATTGCTTGTATTTTACTGTAATTAAGGTGGTTAACACCTAAATAACATAGCAAACCATGAAATTATTAAACAAGTGGTAACTTATTACAGAATAATATATTAAAAGTATGCCAAATTAGGAATAATTATGAAGTTATCCATTCTGCTTTTTAAAAACTGCATGAATAATTAATTGGTGAAAATGTCATATCTCATAAATGATGCTATTGTTCTGCTATATATTTTCTTCTGCTCTTTCTGAAGGTGCACACCATGTGTTTGCACAGTTTTATTGCTAAAGGCTTTAGGATTAATAAAAAACATAAAAAGACAGACTTTTTATAGTGAGGTTAGACTTGTTAATGTATCCAGCTCCAAGGTTTCCCTGACAGTAAATAAAACATTCATGCTTGCGTAGAGAATGTAACAGATTTTTACTATTTGAACTTATTGGAACAACAGCAAAATTGACAGAGGGAATAAACTGAATAATCTTTTTATACTGATCTCTCACAGCAACAGAAAGGATGTTAAGAATATTCTATGTGAAGTTTGTACATGTGAGTGCGCTATGGTTTTTTCTTCAGTAAGGAAAATTCTCTGGCTTTTCTCAAAGTATTTGGATTCTGCTAATGTATAATGTGCGTATTTGATCTTTGACACCCAAATGGATGTTAAATATTTATTTGACTTATGGACAGGAAGGCAGAAAAGTAAATATATTATAAAAGTTCTTTTTTAATTCAAGTCAAAGATCTGGGCAGAAAAAAATCAGACGTAGGGATGCTTTCATACTAGCACTGTGCAGAATATGTATCCCAATCTCTAAGTATACTTTTCTTGGACCTGATCCACACTCTATTGTATTAAAGGAGAGGGAGAGACAATTAATTTCAATCTACTTTATACACATTTATATGATGTCAGATTATGTTTTAGCTTGAAATAAACCTATGGTGACACAAGGCTAATAGTCATTGCTAGGTTATGTTTTTTGTCACAGAACTGTCAGAGGAAAGCTGGAGTTACTGATGTCTAAATAAGAGACAGGTAAGATTCTGATGCTTGGGAAGAATGGGAGGAGGCAGCTGGAATAATTGTCATTGATGGATGTTTCTGCTACAACAGTCATTAGTGCAATCAGAAGTGCCACTGGCATTTAGTTTGTGATCATTAGATTTTGAAACCAACAACTTAATAAAATAAATTTGGGTTATCTTTTATTTCACACCATCAACAAACTAAGGACAGCCTCTTTATACCCACTTGTAATCATGTTTTCAAAGTTGCTTCCATAGCCTTTTCCTTTTACACCAAAGTTTAGATGTTAACAATACAATACTCAGTTCTAGAAAAAATAAGAGAAAAATTCCGTGGCCAGAAAATATTCTGAATTCTGAGCATAAGAGATTTCCATTTTCCCATTCCTTCATACATATTGATTTTAGTAATGGCAGTTATTTCATTATTTATACCCTGTCTATGTCGAGAAAAAAAACATCAGTAGTTTTCACAGTGATGGCTGTTAAAGCCAATGGGTAACCTTACAGTAATATTCCAACAGAAAACTAGGAGAACAAATAAGTGAAAACCTAGAAGAAAAGTCTTGTGTAAAATTTTTTCATCACCAAATCAATGTGGTACATGCATTGATCAGTTGTAGAAGGAACACAAACTCAGTCAAGCAGTGATGGATTTGACTTGGCGTCAGTGCAGAAGTGCCATCACTGCTCTGGGGGCAGCACCGGGAGTATAAAGTAGGACCTGAGGACAGAGATCAGGGTTTGCAGCTGAAAAAGAGATATTCTTCATGAGAGGGCAATGGCAAGGCAGGGTTAAGCATATCAAATATCATCACAGAAATGGTAAAGAATGATCAAAAATATCTGACAAACTAGTGCCTAGGCATAGACTTCTATAACCTCTTCTCCCAAGCCCAGTTGCAACTAACTGTCCCTGCCATCTCATGCCCAGCACTTGAAGTTCCCAGAAGTTCCCACCTGCCAGGCTGTAGCTTGTTACAGAGCGATGACAGCACATGGAGTAATGCTAGTGAAGAAGAAATGAGAAATACCTGCTGAGCTCAGTAAGTGAAAACTAAAGAGGTAAGATGAACAAAAGGAGCTTAGCAATCACCTTTAATTCTACCATCTGGATCAACCTCCTGCAGCTTTGCTTGGCAACCATCCCTCATTTCTACGCCTGCTGAGATTTACTTATTATTGTTTCTTAAATGGCTGCTACACAAACCTAAAAGTCCATTTGTTCTGCAAGGACTTCTGGTTCTTTTTCCAAATTTTGGTAATCATTATCCAGAATACTATTTTTAAAAAAACTGTCACAAAATTTTGTGGTTTCACCCATGAGAGATGGGCTTTATCCAGCAGCAAAAGCTCACTCTAGTCACGCTCACCACATGATGGCCTCCTCTCTTCCAGAGCATCAGCCTTGACTCACCTCAGAAGGCCCTTTATTCTCACCTTTGATGTTCTTCCACCATGAAGAACACTTTCATAAACAGCATCTTCAGCAATCTTCCCTAGTTTGTAATTTACTTTGGATCTCTCTGATGCTTGTTCTTTTCTTGTTCATGGAACTCATGTAAATGTCAGCCCACAGAGAGTTATGTAACAGATTGATTCCTAATAGCCATTTCATTTTTTACAGCAAAGAAAGTAACTAAGCTGCATGTATTCTTAAACCATTTGAAGCAGTTTCATACCCATGCCTTCACTGTATTAACAAATGTTCCCATCTTTCAGCATGTAAGTGGCAAATAAGAACTTAGATATTTCATATATCATCAGTCCAGTCATGTCACAAAACAATTTGTATTCCTGGTCCCTCCTCTTTCAAGACTCAAAGTTAGCAGCAGGAAATCCTCATGGTACTTTGTTATTATTTCTAATTTTCTTCCTACATTAGATTTCTTCCCGTATTAACAAATGTTCCCATCTTTCAGCATGTAAGTGGCAAATAAGAACTTAGATATTTCATATATCATCAGTCCAGTCATGTCACAAAACAATTTGTATTCCTGGTCCCTCCTCTTTCAAGACTCAAAGTTAGCAGCAGGAAATCCTCATGGTACTTTGTTATTATTTCTAATTTTCTTCCTACATTAGATTTCTTCCCACCTTTTTTTTTTTCCCATAGGTATATTATGATATCAGGGCATGCTCACAACTCACAGCAATAGCACATTTGATGAAGCCCTAACTCCACTTGCAATTATGCTGTAGATTTTATCTTTGCATCTGATTCAAAGCTCATTGAAACCAATAGGGACTGCCAATTTCTGTTGTAGAACTATGTTCCAGTTTATTTTAGCTCGGGTGTACTATAGGGCATTTTTCTATAATGAGAATTTATTGTACTTTCCTCTCCACACATCACTCAGAAGTGGTTGTGCCTCATCAGAGAACGATAGATGTTCCAATTAATTCCCTCAATAATGTAAAAAAGTCAGAGTAAGTTCATGACAGCTATAAAACATTGCATGGAATAGGACACCCTCCTAAGCATACCTGACAAGGAATTTGAAAGGTAGAGCCCGAATGAAATTGAATGGACTATTCAGTAACGCTGATGGCGTTGCAATTTACTATCCACTCACTGACAAAAAGAAAATATTTTGCATATAAGTCTGTATATCCATGTATACGTCTACAAGCAAATAAAAGTCTGTATAATGCAACAATAAAAATTTCCTGTTCTTGGAGGATCTTTGGAAACTGAGAATGGTACTGCCTGGCTACTGTGACTTGAAACGGAGAATGCTTTCCCTCCTACATGGCAGAGGAAGCCACCATAATTGTCTGAACTGAGGCCAGCAATATTCCCTTGATATCTCACCACACTCAAAAAACCAAGGAACCATTGCCATATACCCTGAAAAACATCTGAGGACCCACAACCTCCATTGACTTTGTGTTAAAAAATGTTCAACTTGTAGACTTAAATGTTATTGGTAGATGTAAGCAATTTTTCAACATTTTGAATGGTGCTCTGGTATATTCTCAGTAAGGTTTTTTAGTTTGGGTTTGGTTTTTCTTCCTTTATGTTTCTAGAAATCAGTTCTTAAATCTGGGGAAAAAATATGAAGAAAAAAGATATCTTAAAAGCTATCTGGAATCAGTTCAGTGTGCAGTTTATAATAAATAACTAGTTTATTAAATAATTTACAAGGAGACAATTGTCTTTCCTTATATCTTCTGTACCATTGATAGCTCACAGAAGCAAGATTTGGAATCCCACTTCTGGGGTTTAATCCTTTTTAGAGCTTCCCAAAGTATTTTCTATCATCTTCAGCAATTCAACATCCCTACATGTTATTTTTTTAAGATTTTTTTACACAACTAACTATAATGCAAACACACAATCAGGGCCTCACAGGGTTGCATGCTATATGAGTATATTAGAATAACATTTTTCTTGGCCTAAATAGGCATTTTAAAAAAGGTAGAAAACAAGAAAACTAAGATAAGAGAAATTAAGATTACTATGTAAAATAGTTCCCAAACCAGATGATCTTTATCTGTTCTTTAGATTTCCCAGTTGCAAGAGGCCCTGTGGTTTGAATGATTACCTTTCCTCTCTGTACCTTTACCTTGTGAGCCTTTATCTTTTTGATCGTTACCTGTTTCTCCAATGCAAACGGGAAAAGCCAGTTCTTAGAGTATTCCGATTAAATGAGAAGAAAAAGACTAATGTTTAGGCTCAAGATATCCAGATTAATTTCTTTCCACCTTCAACTTTGTTTCTTCATCAGATATTTTTTTCTCCTACTTCAGATGTGCCTATTCAAACAGTGATTCCTGTTTTGACCAAAATAAGCACTTTCACTTCTTTTTCTGCTGCAGCAGAAAAAATAAAAAGATCCCCAAGCTTGTCAATGCATGTTAAAATGTAGGCTTCAAGCCAAGAGCTTGTACAAAGGCTGCAAAAACAATAAGCAAAGAGACAAGAGAATGGTGACAGTTTTTAAAGCTGTTCTTCCCATGTAAACTGCTACTTATGTCATCTGCACTGCTTCTGGCAGGAACATACAGCAGTTAAAAAGTGCTCATTGTGCTGCAAATAAAAAACACCCACTCTGAAAGCTGAAACAGGTAGTTGTAAGACTACATACTTTTGAAAATGGCCAGAATAAGGCTCTTCATTTACCATGTCTCTAATTAAATCACTCTTTTATATATATATCTATATATACATATCTATATATATCTCACTTTGTGCATTTTGAAGTATGCAGGTTCTATGAGTTCATTCTTATTCAAAAGTGTACTAGAATTTTTAATGGAAGGCTACTTTATGCTCAGATGCTGATGTGACACAAAAAATGTCTTTCATCAGAACTGTATTTTTGTATGCTATTGTGTATTCAGTTCTTTTGCCAACACAAATCTAGAGAAAGTAAACTTTTCAACTAAAGAATACCCTTTAAAAAAAAAAAAAAAAAAGATTGAAAAGCAGTCTTGACCAAAAAAAAAAAAATTATCAGCAAATGCTACTCTCCTGGGGAGATAGTGTTCTGTGTTGCCCCTGCTCCTTTTCTTTCCTTGTCCCCAATGCTGATAGCATTTATGCACATATTAACACCTACTTATTTGTGTCAGTCTGGTTACTTAGAAGATAAATTAAACATAGATTTGAAGTAGTAGGTGAAGTTTACAATACTATGATATGCTTAGAGAATAAAATACTCCTGAGTTAACCTGAGGTAGTTTGAAGTTGTCTGACAAAGCCAGTAGTAAAAAAGAGTGTAGCAGAACTTTTCACAAAAGTATTCCTCTTGGAAACTGGCTTCTGACCATGGTTTGACATGTTCTTCTGTCTGCTAAAGCTAAGTATTTTAAAGATGTTCAAAGTCATGTTTTTCTTCCATTTTTTACCATTTCTTTTCTGTTGGTTTAAAACGACCTTTAAAGAATGTATAAATTTCAGCTGATGACAGTGTTGAATGTCTTAAGATAAACTAGAGAATGTGAGTCCAATATCAGAATTAGGATCAAGAGAGGAGTTCAGATAGATATCAGTTACATTGGAATAGTTTGATTTTCTTAGATTCATCTAAACCTAGAGAAAATATGCTGATCCCAGCGAAAGTAGTCTTTATATAAATGTTGCAAAAATCTTTAGTTATCTGTCTCTCTTTTATCTCCTTTCCTAAATGACTTGTCTTTCCAGTGAATCACGTTCTTGGCATTGCATTGAGGACCAAAAATAGGCAGGACTTCATCAGATAGCAGGCAGAACTTGGATAATCATCCAAAGGTGTGGCGTCTTTTCTAGATCACATGTACTTTCTGAAGGTCTTTTGAAATTAGATTGAGAATGTTACACTTCATGAGTTTTCTGTCCGACTGAATGCTGTTATTTCTATTAACTGGGACTGTTCAGCAGCACCATTTATCCATCGGGGTTTAAGAAAGGAATTAGGATTTAGTGGTTGAGTAGAAGAATCCTAAGCCAGAAATTGTTAGTCTGGACTGTGAATAAAGAATAAAGGTATTTTCCGTGCTTAGACCATCTGAAAAAGAATTTGGGAAAACACATTTCAGTTTCTGGTTTCTGCACTGACATGGTGACCTTAGCTATATCAAGTAAACAGTATTTCTGTTCCTCCCTGGAATACAAGAATATCAACACTTTCTATTCCCAGTAGTTATCCTCTTCAGACTGCAAACTCTTCAGGGTAGAATACAGCTGTAACACTAGATTTGTGCCTATGTATTGTTGTAAAGCAAGTAATTAATTAGATTTCTACTGGCAGAAACAGTGTAATCAGTGTACTGAGTACTTGAATTGTCATCTTTTGGAAAGATTAGATTGTGATGATGAGAATAGTTATTACAGTCTTCTCCCACACAGTCCTTATCGGTGCCCCAAACCATCTTGGTTTAAGTAATTCATATGTTTTTTTCTCTTTTTACTTTAAGCATGTTTATTTCATTAAAAAATGTTCCATACACATTAAACTGTTCTCACTAATGTCACAAATATTATATATAGGTATAGATATAGATTGATATTATATTTATAGCAAAAGATAAAAGATGTCACAAAGCAAGTATTTAATCATTCAGCAAACATTATATTTTTAATAACATGTAAATGAAGCATCTTTCATGGTTTTAGAAGAGTTTCACGCTGATGAAATTGAAAATGTACATCTAAATGTAACAGAAATTACTCCAGTAAATTGATAAAACTTCATGTGGAATAAATACAAAACATGCATGAGCAAAAAATGTCTGTTGTTATAAATAAGATTGTGATTAATACCTCATCTGGAGCTGATTTATACATGAATCCAGTTAAGTTGCACAATTCATTTATGTGATTCGTACCACTAACCAGGCCAGATTTGGAATTTATAAAATTACTGACATTACACAACAGATATAATTTTAAGTAGGCCTACTCCTGTCTCCCAATTCTTTTTCCACATTCCCCTTCACTAGTTCCTCAGGCAAAAGCTTTATAAAATCCACTATGTACACAATTGCCACCTGGGATATTCTCCTGCCATACTCCTGAAGAGAGCTTAGCCTCTGCTGCTGTCCCTCTACCTAGTCACACAAATCCACTACCGACTGTTATATTTTTACTGAAACACTATCTCACCCATCTGGTATCATTAATAAATGGAGTCCTTGCATGGACAAACCTAGACCTCCAACTTTATGTGCATATGCTGTTACCCTCAAAAATGATTTCAAGTGAAAATGGTATTCTCAGAATGATACATATACTCAAGGTGTAAATAGTAACTTCCAAATACAGGAAAACAGGGAGAAAAGTTTAGAGGGAAAAGAAGAATCAATAAATAATAATATTTTATATCACAACAAAAGTCAATAGTTGACTTCTGAACAATTGAATTTTTCATAAAACTGTGTTCTGTCGCTAGCAGCTATTAGGTTTAAACTCTCTGTCCTCCAAAATGCTTCACTGATCGGAAAATCTCACAGACTAAGGGTGACCATTAAAGGACTAAAGTACAAAACATCTGCAGTTATTTTTCTTTCCTTAAAAGTATGGGGAAGTAAACTATGTTTTGCAGTGTATAAGATATATGTTTTCTTCAAAAATGATAATCTAAAAACTAAGGTTCACTGTAAACTGACGCTACCGATATTAAGAACATGTCTTAATGTATATAGACTTAGTATATATAGACTTATAGTATATATGTATATATTACCTTAGTGAATATAGACTGCACTATTAAAACAGCAAGTAGTAAGGTCATTCAAAAAATTGTATTCTAGAATTTCGTTAACACAATTACACAGTTTGTTTGAAGGACTTTCTGTTTTCCTGTTGGTTTTTTAACTGAATGTGTAGATCTAAATATTATTTTTTCCCCCACCATATACATGGTGCATATCCCAGAATTTCATATACATTGCAGTATCTGTAAATTTTACCAACTCAGTGTTGCTTTTGATGCTTACTCTTCCTACGTTTCTACACTTCCGTGGTGAAAGATTATTACATTAATATATTAAGTACAAATCAAGAGGAATTACTCCTTGTAATACCATTTAGAACACATCTAAACTTATTATAAACCTATTAAAATAACACAAAATTAGTATAACTGGGTTGGTACAGTTTTAATGGAATGGAACCAGAACTACTCTTTCTCTTACTTGGAAGCTTGTTTTATTTAGAAGTATATATGCAACCCACAGATATGCAATGCTCTACCATATCAGTATTTACATTGCATTAAAATTATCAGTTCCATAAAAATAGGAACTCACTATAAATTGGCTGACAGCTTAATCAACAACAACAAATTAGTGCTTCATCAGCAATCATAAAATCTTAATTTTTACCCTCCTTGGAATTCTGTTTTCCATTGGATAATTCATTTGCAATGTATATTGCTTTGCAGAGTAAATGTATTCATATTCATAGTGAGCGTGAGGAAAACCAGACAACCATGTGCTCAAAAATAATTTTTAAATGATTAGTTTAGTCTCATAAATAGCTCCAGAGAACTACATCAAACACTTATTTTTCATAAAGAAGATCAATGCAATATCATATTAAAAAATATAGCTGAATAACATTTATTTGTTTGAACAGCTAAAGATTCTATTGACATTATTTATGAGTAATTAGTCTTTGAATTAATTATTATGTAGAGCTAAATTCTGTGAAGTATGGAAAGCAGTGAATGTCCCATGGGGAACAAAGTCTCCTATTCAGTGCTTGCCTGTATTTCCCAAAGGACTACGAGACCTCCCCACCATGACCGCCGTAACCGTGACGGGGGAGAAGCAGAGGCTCTGATGGGCTGCCTGTGTAGGCATAACACAGTTTCTAGACAGAAATAATCTGCCTTTATTAAGTTAGTTGAGAACAATGGAAAAAGGGAACACATTTCATTCTAGGAATACAATGCCTACTGAAAGTTAACAGCCTCTCCTAAAACCACGCATTTTGCACAACTGTGAACAGCAGGATACCCCAGTGCTTTCAGGGGATGCAGCACGTATATTTTGCGTACAACAGCAGATCTGCAGCATTCAGGCCTGTGAAAAGACCCTATGCCAAACAGTGGCTGAACAGCCAGGATAGGAGTCTCCTCAGGTGTGCAAATGTCAGTAAATTAATAGTAACTTCCTCGGCTTTATTTTTGTTTGTGTTTGTGAATAGATCGTTCTGTAAAATGTTTAGAATTACATAGTCACTGAGAGGATAAAGTAAAGATGGCACTAGATTTTACAAGGTTGTGGTTTTGACCTATTCAGTCAGTTTCTTTGTAGTGTTTTATTTGCATTTTTAAATAAATGAAATTTATAAATTCCCTTCTACAAACAGGCAAAATGTAAATGGTATGTAAACAACACAGTTTTTCTATCCAATCAGTAAGTCCAAGGTTTTCCATGGCTGCAAATATTTTGTGTGTAAAAACCATACTAATATCACCTTGTTGAGTCCTTTAAGCTAGTTTGTCAGGGGGTTTCATTTCCAATAAAGGAATATAATTGCTTTCTATTTGGCAAAGGTGAGATTTTTCGAGCTAGTTATTGCTGTAGGTTTTATTCACCAGAGATTTCTTCATGCTCCTGTGGAAGCAAATGACAGGACCCATATTAAACTGCAGCTCTGTGAAGGAGAGGAGTAAACTGCTTCACCAAGAGCTCCTGCCTTCCCCCTCCCCAGCCCAATTCTAGTCACCTCAACAGGGATCAGCCATAATAAATCAGCTTTCTGCTCATTGCAGCAACAGCGACCAATAAATCACAATAATTCTCTTACTGTTCAGAGAGATTTCAATTCTTAGGAGATTTTTAATCACAGCAGAGAGGCAAGAGTGTTAATGAGGACTATAAATTACCTTAAAAGAGGGTAATTATGTCCACTGTTGTAATAAAGGCTGAGACAGCTAATATCATTAAAGCAATTAAACACTTTTTCAGACTGTGAAGATAAATTAGAATTAAAATATTACTGTAAACAAGGGGCCCATTTATTATGAAACAATTAATTAACTAGTGGACTCAGCTAATATTGCACTGGCTTAAACAGGTTCTGTGAACTCAGATTTCGTAAAGTAACAAGGCTACATATCACAAGTAGATTGTTATTACATTATCATCACATGAATCAATGAACAGCATCTTTACTTGCGCTCTTAATTAGATTCTGTTCGATGCAATTATTATAATTTCTTCTTAACTAGCTTCTGCTCATCTTTTTTCTCATCTAGGTTTGTCCTTACCTTTCAGCTTTTTTTTTTGTGGTCTGCATTTCTAAAATAAAAAGAACCTCATCATGAAAAATAAATAACTGGATATTTCTGAATGCTAAGTTACTATCAGATTTCCATGGATACATTCATCACAAAAACATTAGCACCAGAAGAGTTTTTCATGACGAGCAGTCATAAAATCTGAATAGTACAGGAATTGGTAAAGATTTAGTCTCTTCTGTTTAAGCTATACTGAATGATAAGCTGAAATCAAAACGTCAGTGTTGAGTACCTAACTACCCCTGATTTTGTGTCTAAAACTGAAATAAAATATCTTTTTCTTATCCTATGCTTTTTCAGCAAAGATGCAATGTACTGCTCCTTTCATTGCATTCATCAGCGAAAGTGAGAATTATTCCTACACTAATTTAGCTTATAGGTTTGTGGTTAGGACATTTTTAGGAGGGAAACACAGAATTTGAATTTCATCAGCCCAAAGGTGGTATAAAATGCAATTTTCTGGATAGCTGATCTAGTAATCCTAGGCTATTTATAAAATATTTGATGAAAAAATTTTGTGGTAGTGTCACAATATTTTATGGAAGACTTAAATATTAACAGGGTCAGAGGGATCAAGCAAACACGAGCACAGTTGACTAGCCCAAGAACAGAGACATTCACTTGATAGTGACAGACCAACCATTTATATAATATTTGTCTCTAGGAGCTTTTCCCTTCCTAAGGCAGTGCCCAGACTTAGTGCACTGCAGACTCTTGCTCTTTGGGGCTCAATGAATATTTAACTATTTTGTACAAAGGAAAACAATTTAATTCAGCTGTTTTACAAGAGTTCATTGCTGGAAGAAATGCACTGGAAGTCCTTCAGGCTGGGCAGAGGATTCGTACTGTGCTCTTGCATAAAATAGAGAGGAAGGCAACATCATATGCCAATGTTGCTCTATTCCATATTTCCTCATTTTATTTTGTATTTTGAAATGGTTCAGTAAATTAATTCCAAAGGGTGTTCATGGACGTGAACACTAAGAGGTCCCTAAATCTGAAAAAGAAGTTGGCATTTAATGCATATCTCTATTTTCAGTACTTCTTTTTGTTTATCATATAGTGGTTACCTGATGTGGTCCTTTTTGAGGTCCCTAACTTCTCCCCTGTGCTGTTTAGTGATGACAGGAACATATCTCCAGGCCTGATTCTACTCAAAGGACCAAGCAGAAGATACAAGAACTATGTAAGCATCTAGTGAATCTCAGAAAATACCTGTGACCCTAGTTAACTACCAGATATCCACTTTTGTCTCCTGTTGTTTGCCAAGTTTATATCCAGGCTCTGTCAACATACTGGAAGATGTTTTAGATCTTCTCAACTCTTTTTTATACACCCAGGAAGCTGGACTGTGGCTTACTTTTCTATCTTTTGTTTCTAAAACCTGCATTTAACTAAATAAATTCCCTTTCAAGCTGAGATGTACGTTTCAGTCCACAACAGTGTTTAGTAGCTCTTCTACACTGTTACAGCAGGATTATAAAAATGATACCGTAAGTGTGTTCAAGTCAATTTATCCATGGGTATATGTATATATGAACACAGCTTTAATAAAACTGCTTTTAAATGGTTGCCAGAAGATGTAATCAAGGGAAAAGTGACAGGTGTATCTCAAAGATATAATCTTAATAACCATAATTGGTAGTCAAAGCACAGGTTGAATACAAAGGTCTACTTGTATCTCACCTAATGTTAGGCACGTAAGTGAAGTGCCCAAGGGAGGAATCTAGGATCCCACTATAGACAGTAGACAGAAAGGCACATAAAAGCAGAGGACTCCCTAACTGAGCAAACTTGGTCTATTTATTGTCTGCACAATTGCATAATGTCAGGGGCTCCAAATTTAGAATTTCAGCTAAACAGGAAATAATCTTTTTCTAAGGAACCAAATCAAAAGGAATCTAATTTCAACCTCGAAGTATTCTCTTAATAATGAAGAAAAACATGCTAGAGGAAATTAGTGAGGAAATATATTTAAATTTGTATTAAAATTGCGTGCATTTTATTTATTGAAATTTCCAAAATTTCAATTAAAAAAAGACAAATCCTGTGAAGTCTGGGTTTTTTTTTTCTAAATATATATTCTTTTTTCTGTATATCAGAGGAAAAATACTCTTCTGATGTGATCTGATTAGCGAGGTAGACTAACAAGTGCTACACAGAGGTATATTCACCATTTTGAGACTGATGCTGGTTTTCAGCTCCATTATGTGTATAGTCAAAGGGTAGCAAGAGCTCTTACCCAAACCTCCCTGAATATTTTTTTCTATGTCACATAGCACAGCTGACATTTGAGGCTGCCCCCTCTCAGGGTGAAATTGTGGGAGGCTGCTGAGCAAATCTAACAATTCAGGAGCAGTTCCCCACGTTTTCTTTAGAGTTCCTCCACTGATTGGCCAGCAATTTCAACCCTGTTTTCTGTACACATTCAGGTGTCACTATTTATCGCATCCATCTGCAGGCTGACAAAACCTCCCAACCCACTGGAACTTAAAAAACAATTTTTTTTTTTTCCTAGGCCAGTGCATTAATGTGGTTAAGCCAATGGGAAGATAGTCGTGGAGGATATAACTGGGAGAGGCAATGGTGGGATACTCAGTGTAGCACCAAGATGTTAGGCAGTCTAAAACTGGCCTATATAACTTCACCCACTGCATAGCCATTATTGGAATAAACCCATGCATTTCACCTTCAATTTGCTGATGAAAAAGCCAGAGGATAGACCAGTATTCGAAGCATGCAGTAGGGACAATTGGATATATAACACTGCTGATGAAATACATGCAAAGCACTGTGAGGTGTTATTTTTATTCTTCTTCAGCTTTAGCAGGTTGAGGCGTAGAGGAAAATCTCTAGAGAAGAAGGAACGGATTATGATGTCTCACAACAGGGAATTGTGCCTTGTTTGAGTGTTGCTTGGTTAGCAATTTGTGAGTATAAATACTGTGAGAAACAGAAGGTAATTATAGTAGGTTTTCTGGTAGTATTTGCTAATTGCTAACAGCTATCAGACAACTGCCTGGCTGAGGGTTATAGTGAATAGAGCTCTAGCTGACCTCCAGTGAAACCCTACATGGTCCTCCTCTTACTGGTGCATATATTTATCTTGCTCAGATGTCAAGAGATTTCAAGATTTAAATATAGGAGGACGGGAAAGTCTTCTTAATCTAAATAATAAAGTTATGAAGGAAATCATATACATGGGTGGCCAACAAAACCAAGGAGGCTGGACTCAATAACTCCAAACGTCCCTCCCATTTCTGTGTTTTTAGGGCCAAAGGTATTGGTGTTTCTTGTCAGCTAAAGATTCATTTTGTCCAGGAACTGCACCTGAAAATGAGCACTGGCTATTTCACAAGAAGTAATCTGGAACAGCTCAGTGGCACATTCCTTCCTAGTCACTAAAGTCACTAAACGATCCATGCTCTAGAACTTGAAGCTTCAGTTCCTTTACAGAGTTCTTGTTTTTGAAAAACAGTTGATGACATATTGTAAACATAACTGGTCTTTTTTAGTTACAATTTGTACCCAGTACTATAGTCTGTGGTCATGAATTTCAGATAGTTGTTGCATGTTTTATAAGAATTATTTTCATTCACTACATTCTTGTACGTAGTTTCTGCTTTTCAATACTAATACATCTAATAATCATGTTATAAAGAGAATGTCTAGCCTATTGGATAGCCTAACTACTTATAGAACATTTTGTACAGTATAGAATGAGACTACTCAATTTTTAATACTGAAAAAATTACTAAATCAACCTTCATTTTGATAGTGGAATTATAATTCTTTTCTTTCAGGAAGGCAAAACACAACAGATTTAAGCTAAAATCTGCTGGATCACATTTGCACAGATTAAGATAATCATAGAAAAAAAAATAAACTCACAGATACAGATTTAATGTATAATACACACTGAAGTTATATGTAATAGTTGAATGCTCTATATGTATTAGTGAGTAGTTACTGAAGTAGTACCTGCTTGGAAAACTTAAGAATTCAATATTCTAATATTTTTTAAAATAATTTAAATAGAAATTGTATGATTTACAGTTTCTCAGAATGTAAACAGACTTTTTTTTCTTAAATAACTTAGCTAAAAGGAGGACAGCTGGTGTTGACAAGGAAGAGGGACTGATTGCTACATAGGATTTTCCAAACTAAATCTGGCAACTCATCCATCTCGTTCTGTAACTTGCCTAAAGTAGTTACTAATACGCTGTAGAATACTGCTAGGGGAAGAAAGAAAAAAAAAATCTCAGGACACAATCCATTAACCAATTATGTATATTCAGTCAGACCCAGGGTGATGCTTTGCGTGTTTCATTTGCTGTTAAGGTGCCTCCCATTTTTAGTTTACCTAAACTGTGCAAACTAATTTAAGATCATTTATAAACTATAAAAATTAGGTTAATCAAACAATACAGACTATTTCCATTTCAGATGCATTTTCAATGGCAGTCATACTAAGAATTCATTTCAGTGGACCTGCTATCAGCCACGGACCTAGTTTAGTGCTCATCTTGCCCAACCCAATGCTCAGCAACGGTTTGCTGGTTATTAATTACAACTCCACAATATAGCAGGTGCCCCATGCATCTCACCCCATTTATATTCTGGCAGGCTGGTGCACCTCATTCTCATATGCACACAGCACCAAAGCAATTACTGTTAAAAGCAGGTGTATTATTCATTGTGCTATGAAAAGTAGAAAGGTAATGAGTACTTGAAAAGACTAATGTTTAATAATATTCTGTTAACAGATC
>NW_009207360.1:44281-54090 GCF_000690835.1 Fulmarus glacialis | reverse complement strand
AATGCCAGATCCACATTTGGTACTCATTTGCATATCTCTACTGAAATCAATAACCCTACATAGGATTCTAAACATCCAAGTAAAAAGAGCTGATCTTTAAGACTGACTCTTTGATCTCCAATCATTGAGAAGCTTGCATGAGTTTTCATCTGTCTCTGAAAATACACTTGGTTTTCCCCAAATGATAGTTAAAGATATTTTTAAAAAACATTAATTCTGAGAGTGAGCCTGAATTACAGAGCTGAGATTTGGATGCAGATACAAAACTTCTAGAATAATCACTGTTCTTTGCCTACCACATTTTGGAACAAACAAGTCTTAGAGGAAAAAAATGGATGACTAAGATGTAGAGAGTATCTCATCCTAGATGAGACTTACTTCAAAGTTCAGGTAAACTTGGATACACAGCTTGATTCTCGTCTACTTCTGTATCTGTAATGCAACACTGAAACCCTAGAGAGATTTAATTCATACCCTGATTTAGACAAAAAGTTTCAGCAAGGTCCCCTCAGGTGTGAGGACCTGGCATTGAATGGAGTGTGGAGCAGGATACAAAGGTAAAAACTGGACCCCAGTTCAGGAGCATTATTGCCTGTATTCCAAAGGTATATTATCTGTATTCCAGATAATTTTTGAATTATCAAAATAGATGACACATTGTTTATGAGAGGCCTCCCTTTTGATAACTGACAGGTTAGAGTCTCTTTATGAACATGCGCAAAGGGGACACTTCTTGCTAGTATCCTTCTGGAAATGGAAAAATGTGAAAGTAGCAAAATCTGTAAAAAAAAATAAAGGAAAATTCTTTTAAAAAATGTTAGCAGCAAGCAGAAAGATTATTCAATGAATTGCAGGAATAGTCACAAGCTGATAAAACAGCTAAAAATGGATAATTTAAATAATTGTTTCAATTCCTAAAGGACTCTATTTAAATTCTTAGCTATAGTCTTAACTTTTTTTTTGACTAGTGTATTCTAATGTGACTCTAGATTAAAACATAACGAAATGCTGGACAGATTCCCAAATTTGCTATATTCAGTTCTAAATTGTGAGTACCTTGGAGACAATTTCAGAAACGTAATACTGAAAAAGTATTTCTTGAAGAAAGGTTATGCTGTGTTTTAGATTAAGCTGAGGAGGAAATTATAAATCCTGTGAATGGTTGATATACCTTTACCTTCTTTTACCTGTAAACTTTCACTGATGCTTGTGATAGCTATGGAGGTGCGTAAGTTTGTTTACCAGGGTTAATGTAAAGACTTAGAAAAGCGTGTGTCTGTAAGAAATGAAAAAGAAATTCTTTCACTGATTTAAAACAGAAACATTTTCAAAGTTGACCATATTCCTTCCTGCTCTAGTGAACATTTATACTCAAGGGGAAGTGCCTGAATTTTCCATTTTTCCTTCTTATTCTCTTACCAGGGGGAATTTAAGAGACATAAATCATTTTTGTGTGCCTTTATTGGTCAATGTCATGGGAGCTTAAGATGGCATAAATCATTTTGTGGGCATTTATGCTGTTTATTGTTGAGAGTCCAGAATTTTGTACAAGTTCTACTGGCGACCTTCAAACAGAATAGATTTTCATGGCAGATTTTAGGGGAAATGCGAAGTAGCTGACAGTGTTTCTTCATGCAGGAAATATAAACAAATACCCAATGAAGTCCTGGGGATGCAAATGTTTTATAACATTGAATGGAATTACTCATGTAAGCAAAGTTATGCACATGCTGAAATGGCTAATGATGGGAAGCTAATTTTTCAAGCCCTTAATATACTGCAGTTCTGCCAACATGTGCATGTAATTCAGTAATTTCCACATCTAACAGAGTCTGTGGAAGGAAAGTTCCCCATCTTGTTCATTTGGAGAAGGACAATTCCCAAGAGTAGTCATTTGGCATACTTAAAAGTCTACTGTTTTCATATATAGCCATGAAAAAAAGAATTTCTTGGTTACACAGGAAAAAATCCCAACAATTTTTGCATATTCAACTCTGGACTTACACATTTTCTTCTTCTAAGGCAAAGCGTAACTTCTCATTTCCTTCAAACATATCTACAAGGGAACACGGCCTCTAGAAACAGAAAGAAACGAAGAGAAAGAAATATGTATAAGAGCATTTCTCCAAATTAGCATGAATTTTGGTTTAAATTGCCATGTATTTCCAGGGGTTTCGCTCTGCTGAAAATTTTTTAAACAACAGACAATTTTTTCAAAAAATAATTCAAAAGTTTTCTGAGGTAGGCACCCAGTCTTAAATATACCTCAGGCAACATCTAAGCTTGCGTCAAAGCTGGAATTTAGGAAACAATTTAAATATTTTTTTTTAAATCAATATGAACTCATTTCATAAGTTTTTGTGGATCTCATATTTTTTCACACATATTTGTTAATGGTTCATAATACTTTACAAAAATTTGGAAGGGGAATATCTGATAACTGATGATTATCAGATGTGTATTATTTGATTAACATTATTCAATTTCCTTCCATCAAAACCACATAAAATTCACATTCAGGTGAGTCTGTACATCTAGTGACTTTTTGGCCTGGGAAGCGGATTATACTACTGTTGGATTCAGGCTGACATCTATTAAGGGTTCCTCAGTTCTGCATCACTAAGCAAAGGCTGAGATGTCCAGTGTTTCTCCAAAGAATGTTCTTCCTTACATTGTTGGCAGCCTGTGGGACCATTATGGAAAGATATCAGAAGTGTGTTAAAAAGAAATACAGCTGTCAGAAGTGACACAGGAGAGAAAGAAAGAGAGAAAACTTTGCAATGCTCTAAAGGAAGAGGAAGCAAGCAGAAGAAATAAAGCCTTTAAAAGAAAATGTGATGGAGAACAGAAAAGAATAACACAGAAGCAAAGACGAATCAAGCTATAACATAGGAACAGTTCTTCTTCTTAGTTGTCCTTTATGTTTAAGCAAAAAAACCTTGTTTTATGAACCTGAGTCAGGATTGAGCCCCAAGGTGGGGATACTTCTGAGTCATCTGTAATAACAGTTTGATACTGCATTGAAAAAAAATCTTACGCTCAGGTGGTTTGGCAAGGCCATGTGCTTTTCAGTTCCTCAGTTCCCTCTTAATTCATTGCAACTCTGAACTCCTAGTGAGATTATTAATCTGCATACCAGCAAGTGACTGTGTGCATGACTGAATTACTGTGCTTAAGAATCTTGGACAGTCATTTTTCCTCATTCATTACATATAAATATTCAGATTTAAGCACGGCTGACAATACTAATCTTCTGGACTTTCTGTCTATTCTTTACCAAGCTTTGATCACGCTTTAGCAGATCCCATGCTATTTAAGAAGACCTCTTCTGCAGTTTACAGACAATTTCACCAAAAGCCTTATTTAGCTTCCTAGAAACTGAAAGCAGCTTTCATCCGTGGAAAGCAGCAGATGGGAAGTAAGTTGCCTGCCAGTAGCCAGGAAGAGCTGAAGAGATATATATCTCCTGAGTGTAATTTACTGAAGAGAACTCTCAATGGTTTACACTAAAATTCTTTGTTTAACCACAATTAATGCTGAAACCACAGCTTTCACATGGCTGGGTTCTGCAGCAGCTATTAACATTATTATTCCAAAACACTAAGGGGGTAACACAATGCTCTGTAAGGAATGATGCATCTTTCTTATAGTCTGTAATTCTAGCATTTCAAGATACTAGAGATCCCATTCAGGTACCTTAATGGTGTGGGCAAATTTTCAACAACTCTCAGCGGGAGTTGCGGGTTGCTGACAGAGCCACTGAAAATCCAGCAAACTTTGTGTAGGTATTCAACAGAAAACCAGCTACTTTGAAAAATGGCCATTAAATTTCAAATCCTGAATTTATCCAAAACATTTGGACTCATTATACCAGCAGAAAGTTTGAAAATCCAAGGCAAAATACAGTCACAAGTGTGGCATGCCCTGGCTCTGAGATGGGTTGAGAGTATCTGAGTTTGACCTTTCTCTGCCATGATTCAAGCACCAGGTTCAGACACATGGTGGCAGGAGGATCCCTAGAAAGAAAAGATGCCAAGGACTTTGCTCAAGGCCACAGAGGAAAATTCAGTGTAAGAATCTGGAACAAGAAACATCTATCTATTAAAAAAAAAAAAAAAAAAAAAGATCTGATTAACTGTACCTTCGCCTGTCCCTTTCTGTGTCACCAGAGGCCATCTGTGACATAATACAGATACTTTTACACCCACTGAGAAGGCCAGATGCAGAAGAGTATTGAATAAAACACTATTTTCTTTTATAAAGAACCATACTCCACCAAAGCATTTAAAAAGACTATTTGATTAGTGTTCATAACACTTACCTTGTGAATTAGGCAAGAAAGTAATACCATAATAATCATTACTTGACATGTGCTAAATGATTTGCTCTGTGCCACAATAGGGAAGTCTGTTTCTAGGAGGAAAAAAACACGTCTTCCCTGCTTTGCTCTTTCTAGCCTCTATTCAGTTCATCAGATGAAGCAATGCTAAATTTTGATGTCCTTAAACTTCGTAAACCTCATCAGACAATGGAACTCTTCCAAATCCAAACTGAATACTCAAACAAAAATGAACATTAATCAAGAGCAAAGAATTTGTGTATCGACTTGTAAAGACTCCGACTTCAGCTTTTTGAGAGGACTGTTCCCCACAGCAGCTAAGATTATGACCACATGGTGTAGCCTAGCAAGCGTCATAAACCAGTAAGCAAAAGGCTGCCGCAGAAGAATTGCAGGGAACAGTCCTGCCTACACACCCTTTGCAGGGCTCTTTCTTTCTGACATCATAAATTTCTTTAAGATCTTCATCTCCCATAGATTTTTTTCTCACTTTTTTCCTTTGCCGCAAAGGACTTCTAACACCACTGCAGTTATAAGTTTTTCTTTTCTCATTTGTCTTTCAAAGCTTTGTCTTCTCTAGTCCACTTGGTGTATATTTCATTACACCTTTGTGTACTGAAATCAAGCAATGATGGGTCACAGAAAGTTAATGAAATACTACATTGCCTGCTTTTCACGAGGCATGATGTGTGGCATATTCATTCGGAGCAACATAAGCTTTAAATGTCACCATCGACTATGGTAAGAAATAGGTTTCAATGGTGGTGTAGATTTTTTTTTTTTAACTCGAAGGAGGATTGTTCTTTTTTTTTCCTCCCTTCCCTGCCACTTCATGGCACTGTTTCCTGTATAATCATCAACTTTTTGGCTCTCTTCAGGAACTGATAGCAGTTCACATTTGAAACATTTACATTAGAGATAGGTGAACCAATGTAGTTAAAATAACAAGGACTGCCTAGGTGTCTAAGTTTCTCACCTTTTGTGATTTCATTGTTTTTCATTTCTGAAATGACAGTACACAGTCAGGGTCAGACTGCTAGAATTATTACAAGAAAAAAGGGCATCCAGCCCTGAAACAAATATTATTTCTAGTGCTGTTTCCCAATTGCCCTGGAAAGAGCAAAAATTTCACAGCAAGGTTTATTCCTGTAGTATATCCAGTTCAATACTGGAAGCCAATGATGCTCCCAAACAACATCATATAAACGTTCTTGCTGTGAAATATCTTTATAAAAATACCACTTTTTAATAAACAGAACCTAAGATATTGTGAGGTGTACAGATAGAAGGAAAAGGAAAAAAAAGTCCGATAATATTAGTAAATAATATTAGTAGCTAACTGTCGTGCTTTAACCTGGCAGGCAGCTAAACACCACACAGCCATTCACTCCCTCCGCCCCAGTGGGATGGGGGAGAGAATCAGAAAAAAAGTAAAACTCAAGGACTGAGATAAAGACCATTTAACAGGACAGAAAAGGAAGGGAAAAAAATAATAATGATAAAAGAATATACAGAACAAGTGATGCACCATGTAATTGCTCACCACCCGCTGACAGCTGGCCAGCCAGTCCCCGAGCAGCTGCCACACTCCCCCCAGCCAGCCCCCCCACACTTTTTGTTCAGCATGATGTCGTATGGTATGGAATATCCCTTTGGTCAGTTGGGGTCAGCTGTCCTGGCTGTGTCCCCTCCCAGCTTCTTGTGCACCTCCAGCCTCCTTGCTGGCAGGGCAGTAGGAGAAGCTAAAAAGTCCTTGACTTAGTGTAAGCACTGCTCAGCAACAACTAAAACATCATTATTCTCATCCTAAATCCAAAACACAGCACTATACCAGCTACTAGGAAGAAAATTAACTCTATCCCAGCCAAAACCAGGACACTAACAAAGAAAAAATAATATTATTCACATTACTAGTAGTCATACCGTAAAACATTCTCTAAACAGTCATAAAATGTCCAATCAGGTCATGGCCACTGGGATTAAAAGAAATATGTTGAACAATAAAGTTTAAAATTCAAGATGTATCATTTCAAAATGTAAAATGAAAAAGGGCTGAAAAGAAAGAGTTGGCCTATTTGCCTGCTGTTTCAATGAAAGGCTGTGCACAGTATAGCATAGCAATGCTTGCACTAGCTGCAAATGAACAGACTAGTAGACTGGGTTACAATCAATTGATTTTGCTTCCCCAAACTTTAGCTAAAGGGGTGAGAGTATTTTCTTCACATTAGGACATTATACGGAAAGGAACCCACGCACAGCTTTTAACTGCGATTCACTAAGCTTCTGTTTACAGGTTCTTTGTCCCTACAAAACTAGATCACATCTCTTTAAGGGAGTATGTCAAAAAGCACACAGATACACTCTAAGAAGATCCTTCTGCAGCTGTCCCCAAACTTAAATCATCAAGGAAAGCTACTATTAAAGAGAAACTAATGAAACTCTAATACACATTTCTCGGCTTTCATTTCTTTCTGAGCTCTTGATCTCTTCAGATTAGGTTAGAGTCCACTGGAGAAGGACAGCTGAGTCAGATTAATCTGTAGTTCAGTGAGAACCAATTAGCACCTCATCACAGCACAAAACTCACAGCCCGAAAGGTGCTTTGCACCCTATCTGGGGATGTCTGCGCACTTCACTGCCAGCCTGTGCTTCCCGATCAGAAACTCTGCTCTAAAAATGTCAAGACATTCTGTTACAAGATACAGCTTTATGTCTGAAGTCTAATATCCTCTAGTCCTGACTCGTTCTGTCTCTGTTCTCTGGGGAAAAAAAAGAGCTTTATCTCTGCAAGCCATCTGGATCTGCCGGCCAAAATAGTTCCCTTTACTCAGTCCATGCAGATCTGCATGCATTAACAGAGTATGTATAATTCTATAGTTACAGATCCCACACAAATGTTTCTAAAGCTAAGATTTTAGAGAGAACTATCTCAACTATTTCTCAAATTGTGATCACAAGGGAGCTGTGGAAGGGCTCTAAGGAAGTAAAAAGTTCTTATGTTAACCAATGTCAGAGGCAAATAAAGGTTTCAGCCAGATCTCCTGGAAGAACTGTGCTACTGTCAGCAATTAAAGGTATTTAGTTGTTCGCTGGCTCTCAAAAAACACTTGCATCCAGGAATTATACACTTTACTCAAGATTCAGTGGAAATGAGCTGCAGTGAACTGTTTCCTGATTACCATAGACTATTGTAGCAGTAAAAGGACTAGTGACAGACCCTCAAAGAGGTTAAGTTTATAGGGAAAACAAAAGGAAAAGACGATGGAAGAGAAAGAAGAAGAAAAAGGGGAAAAAGAAAAGGAAAAAAGAAAAGAAAAAAAAAGAAGCAATTTTTTTTTTTGTTAGAAAAAGAAGAAATTTTACAATATCAGCTGGTGTTTTAGATGAGTGGTAATTAAAGAACAAGATCAAGTTTAAGCAAACTTTGGGGACCAACATTTCCACATACACAAGTCACTTCTGTGAGAACTCAGCAGCCATTTAGGTTTCTGTGTATAAGAAACTGAAAATAAAACCAAGAAGCAGAAGCAAACCCTTTATTATTCAACATTCTGAGATCCTTTGTAGAGCAAACCACTGCAACACGTGTGTGTTTGTGCATCAGACTGGTAAACTTGTCATCTATTCTCTGATACACTAACCCATTCTTCATTATCAAATGAGATGCAAAATTATGATAAATGGCTTCATCAGCTATATTTAGTGTAAAATTCTATTTCTGCATTCTCCCACTTTTCCTTTTTTATTCCTTCATTCTGCTTAGAGACATTTTTTTTTTTTCTATTTGAGGTGGAGAAAGTTAAACAAGTGGTTAAGAGAATGGCATATAAACATCACTGTCTGTCATATTTGTTTCCTGCCCAAGAGAAAGAGTTTTTTGGCAACGAAGCTGGTGAAGGGCCTGGAGCACAAGCCTTATGAGGAGAGGCTGAGGGAACTGGGGTTGTTTAGCCTGGAGAAGAGGAGGCTGAAGGGAGACCTCATCGTGCTCTACAACTACCTGAAAGGAGGTTGTAGCGAGGTGGGGGTTGGTCTCTTCTCCCAAGTAACCAGCAATAGGACGAGAGGAGATGGCCCCAAGTTGTGCCAGGGGATTTAGATTGGACATTAGGAAAAATTTCTTTACTGAAAGAGTGGTCAGGCCTTGGAACAGGCTGCCCAGGGAAGTGGTGGAGTCACCATGCCTGGAAGTATGTAAAAAACGTGTAGATGAGGCGCTTAGGGACATGGTTTAGTGGGCATGGTGGTGTTGGGTTGACGGTTGGACTCGATGATCTTAGAGGTCTTTTCCAACCTTAATGATTCTATGATTCTATGATTACTGAGCTGCAAAAGCATTCACTTTCTCTCTCCTTTGAACATGTCTAATAAGAGGAAGATGTCTTTGATGGGCTTCTTCACTGTGTTTTTACACATAAGTGTCCTAGGACCCCTGATCTAAACTTGAAACTTTATGACAACATGAATTTTCCTGCTTCATCTCACACTTTCATAGATACAATAAGGGTGATTTTTCTCACACTCAGGAATGATTTTGATTATGATTTCTAGTAAGGCTCAGACAAAAAATCATGAATCAGCAGGGGAATAAAGCATTGCAAGAATGAGTTAGAAACCTTAGGATAAAACATATCATATCACCCTACATATCAAACAAAGAGGATTCTTTGCCCTCACTGTTTTTTGAGATTTGTAAGCATGCAGGTTTTTCTATAACCACGAAAAGCAGAACTTCATTAAAAAAAAAAAGAAATTTTCCATTTATTATATAAATCCTACAAGCTGCATCATCAAGCAAAGTAAACAGGACTTTCACAGTACAGCTGGATTAGTCAATAATTTAATTCCAAGAGACCAATACACCATCACAGGGGAAAGAAATCAGAATTCACAGTTTCAGTTATTTTTGCAAAATTTCTGATATGCTTAGCTTCTCTCTTACCTTTTCCTTCATCAAAACCAGGGCAAACAAACACTTTTGGACTTTTGGATACAGTTGTACCTCACTAAACTATTATGTTTCCTCATTCATACATTATCTTGCACAACAGGTTTTTCCAAGGAATCTCTGTAGTGACCTACTTTCACTAAAAAGCTCTAGAGTTACGAGCAGGGAACAGACTCTTCTTATTCTGCACAAAACATGTTAAAGGTGTGCGACACAGGCCCAAATGCAAGCTTTTAAATGCATGCCAGTGATATCAACTTGTCCTGTGACTAATGCCGTATCACCCCATCATGGCTTCTTAGTGACAGCTCTCTTACTATTATCACCACAGCCAAATCCAGGGCTAGGGGTAGGTAACATGACTGTTCTTTGTGCAGTGCCTGTAACCATGGTTAGGGTTGATCCATATCACCTTTTGAAATATCCCAGACAAAATATCCCGGGCAAAATGACACGATATCCCAGGTCATGTGTCCAAGCCTTTGATAACTCCTGCCTTCCAATACTTCTGCTACAGGACCC
>NW_009207360.1:36776-44259 GCF_000690835.1 Fulmarus glacialis | reverse complement strand
CCCCACTCTTCCCCACCCCCGCTTCTTTTGATTGATGAAACAGAGAGAGAGAGAAAGAGAACTCATATGGCCCGAATGCCCTGAAGTAATTAATCTGCAAAATAAAATATAAATGCCTGCTTACTCTTCTAAATGAAAAATTTATCAAACATAAGACAATTAGACATGTTCACAGTATGCACAGCTTTGACTCCCCTACCCATTTTTTTTTTTTCAGTTTCAGATTTTTTTCTCTCAAAAGATCTCCATGTTAGCTACAGGAGCAAATTCCCCTCCACTCCCATCCAAGAATACTGTGTAATTTCACCCAGAAAGCCACAATCTTGTTTTTTCTCACCAAAGTCTCCTGAGATTCTAGGTGAATTGCTTCTTACTGTCTTTCATTTTCTTCAGTTTTCCAAGCTGACTCTGACACTTTAACTACAAATGCATGAGGCAGTTATAACACTGTTGGCAGTTTCAAACCGCAAACACATATTGCTGTAAAAAAAGGGAAAAGATTGTTGGTGAATGTGGGCAGGTTTTTCCATCTTTAATAAATTTGGATCCATAACATTCCTGTGGGAAGACTAGCAAATCCTGGGCCAGTCTGGCATTAATTTGGATCCAGCTATGAAGACAGAAAAGTGGTGGCAAATCACAAATCCCAACAGATCTACAACCTGGAATGACATATAACACACATTTGTGAGTTGTGTATCTCATTTCTCCTTAGCATGCTCATGTGCAGCCAATGAAGTCTGCACGTTGAGATGAGAACATGTTTTATGTCACCAACATCACATTCGTTACATGTTTTCTGAATTGAGTTGCGTAAAAAAATATATATTTTCTTTTTACAGCTGGGGCTGAGCCAATCTAATCAATGGCTATGTTGTCATACACTATAAAACATGGCTGATGACATACATGTTTCACTTTGTACTATAAACTATCTTTTAAGACATTACTGTCTTGAATATGTATTATTTGTGCAAGAAAGAAGAATGATGGCAAGAATTAATAGCAGCCAACATTTTCTTTAAAAATGTATAACTGCAGTTAATCCCACTATGTCAGCACCTACTTCCTCCCAAAACTACTGATGCCATAAATTACCTGTCTTTGTACAGAATTGACTGAGAAGAAATTAGTGTAATAAATTGTATGATTGCATTGATATCACAAACCCTATAGTAGTGTTATATTATTTTCACTAGACTTCTCGTCTATCAACACTTAAAATGCTGTTTCATATTCTTCCTCCAACTCAGAATGTAATTTTTCATTCCTTTAATGATGTTTGTTTCCTATTTCATCACGTAATTTTTACACAGCATATATTTAAACCTCTCAGTTATTCAGTAGTTCCTAATAGCACACTGTAGCCTATGAGATCTTAGTAGAATACACTTATCCCAGAAATGTATCAATATGAAATATTTTTTGTGTAAATAGAAAAGTTTATGGCCTATTTGTAAATTCTACATGCAAATGCATGAAAATTATTAAAATACTGCACAGTATTTGCTTTAGCAATATTTGTCTCATTCCTAGATTTGCAATAACAGCTTTTTCTTTCTTCTGCATTACAAGGGATTGGTGTTTCAAAGGACAGATTGATTATTTACTCAGTCTGTGCTTACAAAACAGTGTGAAAAGAAAAAAAAAAACTATTATGGAAGCACTTCCTAGTACTTTTAGATCTCTTGACTGGATGTCCAAGTTGGAGGGTGTGGCTCATAAGACTGCAATCTCTACTAAGCACCAGATGGGACCACAGTTCTATTTTTTGTAACCATTTTTAAATCATAATTCACAGAGATTGCTTTTGCTTGAAAAATTAAGATGTCAGCAATATGATATTTTCATTAAGGGTGTTTAATCTCTGAAAGAACTTTTTTAGCTTTTCCTCCCTCAAAGAAACAAATAACTGAAATAAAATATTTATTCAGCCAGAAACAGAAATATTTTTGTTTGGAAATGAAAGTTTGTGCAGTCTGCCTTTGTGTGTTTCTTTTAGTCGTCTTAAACATAACTCTGAAAACTACTACCAGCAGGCATTCTAAACTATGCAATACAATAAATCAAGAGTATAACAGTAGTCTCACAGCTTGAACATGGAAAATAATGTCATCCAGATAATGTAAATAGATTGAAAATAGCACCAGACTCAAGGAAGATCGCTGCAGGATAGTAGTTATCATTTTAAAGGGCAGAGATGCATTATTTCTGCTGGAGGCAAGAACCTGAAAGTGATCTGTCAATACCAAAGAACACATAAGAAAGATCGTTATTTCTTCCCTCTATCAAAAAGCTGGCTGAAACAATTGTCACTGAACTGGTAACAAATTGTCCTGCAGGGACATGTCACAGTGGGGTTTGGTCTTCAGACCTCCGCTTCGAAAAATATGAGATTTTAATTGCTGATGTGAAAAATTGCTGTGGGCAAAAATGAAGAGGCCCTTGCTATGTTTTCATACAGAAGAACCCAGTCTCACTCTTACAGGAGTATGTAGCATATAAACATAGATTTAATCTAATTTAATACAAAAAAAATTAGTATTGTGATACTACCAAAATGAAACCAATTCTTGCTGATGCTTTATCATTAAAATCAGTCAAGTTATCATATTCCCATAAAATTATTTTCTTTTTTTTTTCCAATGGAAAACTCCTTCGAGCAGCTCCATGACTGAGCAGCTATTCATAGAAAAGGTCTCCTCAGAATGAATGGGACTATTTGCAGTTATCAAACCATTGTAGAATATTACAGAAGTCATTGCTAATGTATAAAAGGTAAGAGAAATTGTTGATTTAAACTAGAGCAATAATACAGGTTTTTATAAGAACCGTGTGACATAGATACGTATATATCCACATACACGTTAGTCAGCGAGGTTATGAGTTAGAATACTTGCATAAAAAAATGATAGAGAAACCAGCAACAAACTTATGCCTGTCATCAAATCTGTTAATATAATAAATACATTGTATTCAGACTCTGGTTCAAAAGTTTCTTTGAAGATATGATTACTTCAGATCTGAAAGTCAGGTCTACGCTATAGAGTATTTAAAGAAGATAAGCAGAACAGAAAATGGGAAGGTGATGAAGAAAATAATTGGGCATCTCTGTCCATGTGGTTACAATAGGACAATACGTTTCCTTTTTGCATGAAGGGATGTTTCTTTTAAGACAAAGAAAAGTTGTATATTATCCTTAGTAAGAAAGAGAGGTCTTGGGTCTTTGCTGCAACATATATGTATCTCAGATAATTTAGACCATTCTTTCAAAGGATGTTAAATTTATCTTATTTATGTGATGCAACAAGTGGTGAGTCATTCTAACATTAATGGAGAAGTGAATCAATTCCACATTTTAAAAATTTCTTGCATGGATATCTCCTTTACAACCAAAGATTACGTTTGGATGTATTGAACTTAAGTCCATGTAATTCTGTTAATACATTCTGCACTTCCATTTAAAAACAGGTACATAGGAAAAAAAGAAGACAGCTGTTTTGGTTTTGTTGTTTGGGTTTTTTTATTAAAGGTGTATAGGAAGCAGAGACCAAACTATTTGTACCCAATAGATCAAACAATGTAAAAGACTCATAAATGCAAGCAGCCAGGTACAGCTCTGAGCAAAAGAACCTGGGTGTGGGGAAGTCTGAATAAAGGAAAGAACTGAAATCTGATGGGTGGTGGAAAAGCCCTCTTCTCTGACCTGTTGTTTTTCAGGCAATATTACGAAGTATTGACAATATTGTCCTTTTATATGTGGTTATCAGAGGCCAAATGTCCATTGACAGTTTCTCCATTAATTCTGGCAGTCATCTAGGATCTGATCTAACTGTCCAAAAGTGTTTGTTTGCCCTGAAAACACAGCAAAATGTATGCATAAAAATTAAAAAAAAAAAAAAAAAAAGAGAGAATGTTTAAAAGGCCCAGAAAATATAACAGACAAAAAATGCAGTTAATGTAGTTAAAATTTCTGTGAACAGCTGCAGCGCTCCTCCTAGCATACCATGGAAATGATTTAACTGTAAAATTACAATTTTTTTTAAAACTGTGTTGGTGAATATTTATATATATATATTGATCAATAAAATATAAAAAGATAGATTATTGAAACTACTGAGTGATGATAAAATATTCATACATTAATTAAGCATAATTAGCATTAAAAATAGACATCATTTAGATGTTAATTAATTCTTGTTTCCCTTATCTTACAAGAGCATATGTGGCATCTTTAGCAGGAAAAGAAGTTATACTGAAATGTCCTCTGGAAAGAAATATATTTAAAAAAATATACATACGTTCAGAAATGTTTTCTAAATACATTGTCCATACTAAGAGCTCAAAAACTTAACATGTAATTGTTGTTATATGTGGAACAATGATAAGCATATACAGAAAAGGATGTGAACTTCAGACTCTAAGAGATCAAAGGAAAACCTGTCTATTCAGTCCCCAGATACTAGTTTGTATCTGTACCCTGACACCATTTTCATTTTAAATCTTTTTTAAAAGCTATTTCTATTGCTGCCCTTTGTGCTGTCAGTCACAATGGAATAATGCTCACTAGGAAGTTAGGACTCATGAAGCGTTTACACTTTCCCTGCAAAGAAAGTTGAAATAAACAACCTTCTATAAGCATTATGTTTTGCTTTCTCAGACTGGAGTTTGGAAAGATATTTCAAAAATTAAATTAAAATGAGATCTGTAAATAAATTAAATAATTTTGAAACTTCTTATCTTCTCAATATTTATGTTAAAATTACAAACTGAGGCCAATAATATTTTCAATCATAACCCCTTTCCTTCCCCTGTAAAAAAAACACTGCTATTTTTTTGTAAAGGAATCTACTGGCCATAAACTTCCTCAAAGTATTTGGATCATATACTGATTCTGATAGTTCTCAGTCCAGATTACCAGTTAATACATGGAAATAGTATTCTTACAGTTTATACTTCCAAATCTACATATACAACAGAGATGGGCAGTAAAGAGGCGATGTTTTTGTTTCATCTACTCCAAACTGTCAGGTAGCTGAAGAAAGGAAGGTTTGGAGTAAGTTTAGGTAAGAATCCATTATATGTAGGTAAATTTTAATTATTCACCTTAACTAAAAGTCATCAAGGGCTTTGACTACTCCATGATCACATCCTTAGTTGAGACAAGATTCTTATGAGACATTTACTTTCGTTTGATGTCAATAGGTTCACTATTATTCTTAAGTTCATTATGTGCTTAAATAGTTTATTTCTGTAAGAATAAAAGCATTTCTCTGGAAATTTTTAATTCAGAATTTTCAACCAGAATTGTGCACAGGACTTTAGGGAGAAAATACATACATAAAATAATCTTTAAAGGTACTATAACTCGAGATGTTTCATACAAGTTGTAAGGAGTGGGCTATCCACCCAGAGTAATGTAAGAAACAGTGGGCACAGAATGTATCAGTGTCCCATAAAAGTAATTAAACTTTGTGGATGGCAAAGCCGTGGATATGTGCAGTAGCACTGCAGTGTATTTTATATTCAGTGCAGATTTAAAACATGAAATATGGTCAAATGAAATATTTCTTTTTAACCTTGAGGTCTGAAAAATGATAATTCAACTTGATTACCATTTCTCTGCACACTGTATTAGGCTACAAGCCGGACATTTTATATTAAATGAGGCTATATTTGCACAAAGTTGTCAGGGTTTTTTTCAGGAAGGGGGTTGGAGGAGCACATTCTTAGGAAATGTTGTGTACACAGAAAAGAAGGAATGTATTTAACATTTTGAAAGTCTGTTTGTGTTTACAACATATAAAGTACTCTAAAAAAATGTCTTTTTTTACTCCTGTTTCCTTATCTGGAACATTTTAAATCACAGATTTTTTGTGTCAATTCAGGCTGAACAAAAAAAGGTCATTGTTAAATGACGCTTCTTTCTTTCCTGCTGTCGCATAATGATCTTTTCTTATTAATCAGTGTTTCAACCAAATTGTGGTTTGATACAAAAGAGAGCTGAGAAACTCATTTTAGACAAATCACCAAAGAGAGAGAGTTATAAGTATCACAAAATGAGCAGACCATCTGAACACGAAAGTGGTCTTTCTGATATAATTTATTACAGAGCACTTAGGAAAGTTAACGTGAGGGAACATAAAAATTACTGCAATTGAACAAACTAGTGATCCAGTAAATATGACATTTTCTCCCTGACAGTAATGAGAATTTGAAGTTATTTCTTTTTTGTTCCTTTCCTTTCCTTTCCTTTCCTTTCCTTTCCTTTCCTTTCCATCTTTCCTCTCCTCTCCTCTCCCCTCCCCATTCCCATTCCCATTCCCATTCCCATTCCCATTCCCCTCTCTACTCTATTCTACTCTACTCTTCTCACTAGCAAAAATAAAAGAAAGGCTCAAGGGTATTTAAACTGATTTTATTTACAAAATAAAACAAATTTATAAAACTTGTTTACACAGATTATGAATAGTTAAAACTAAAAAAATAGTATTTTAAAACTGCTAAACACTAATGTTTTAATTGACCTGAAATACATATAGATTTTTTCATTTTATGAATAAGCTTTTAACTTAGTGTTTTGAAGTAACAGGAAAAAATGTCCTGAAATCTCAAAAATACTTGAGAAAAATGGAAAAATGGGTCCCTTTTTAAGTCTTGTTTAAATCCAGACTGAAGGCTTAAAATTATTTAGAATTTGGAATTTAATTTATATTGATTATATATTTCTTTACTACCTGAAAGTTTAACAAGTTTTTGCACAATTATGAATTACTAGCTAGTATGTGCTTGATCAAAGGTATTATAAAAATATTGCCTGATGTACTAAGATTGTTAGATCATGGAAGATAGCGATGAACTAACATTAAAGTGCAAATTTAAAAATTACAAGTGAAAGGGGAAATAAAATTCCTGACTACTTAAGGCTATAGAAAACAACTTGAAGAGGTTTTTTCTACTATAGAAAATTATGAAAATTCAGTTAGTAAGAATGAGCCATCTTTTCAGGTATACTTGTCTCTCGTGACTGAGCTTCAGTTGTAATATTCTCAGGTCTGAAAGGATAACTGTGTTCCTGGTTCTTCACCTGCTTTCTGCATTCACATCTCTCTTTCCTGTAAATTTACGTAGTGTGACACCTGGGTCGTTGTCAAAACGTACTTTTCTTTCTCTTAATCTGCCCTCTGCAAAAATATTTCCTTGTGCTTTACTTACTAATTCAGAGTACAACCACCTTTATTTTTTTTGAGTGTGGGACCTAAGCTACTGAGTACCCAAAAACACATTTTGAATACTCTTGCTTCTTTCTTGAGCAGAAAGTAGAGTCAGATCCCTGCCAAAATAGTCTGCATTTTTGGTACCTACAAATATCTTAAAATGTATTTGAAAGTTCCTTCCTTATCCCTCACAATCTGATTTGTTCTGTAATGACTTCCTCCTCTGATGCCGAGTCATTTGTGACTCCCAACAACAGTAGGCGGTT
>NW_009207360.1:15058-36745 GCF_000690835.1 Fulmarus glacialis | reverse complement strand
TTTCCCTACCCAACTCAGTCTAATTCTTTTGATTTCAGAGATAAAACATTCAGTTTCCCATTGCTTATGACCGACATTAAAGACCTTCCACATCTTTATCCCTTTAGGATGCAATATTTTTATTAGGAGAATTTACAGACAAGGTAAAAAAACGATGAGGTTGCAGCCCTCTGGAAGACATTATCTACACAAACAGTGGACTAAGAGCAGGAAAGGAGCTTGCGACTTAAATCAAAACAGAGATACGACTTTTAAGACTTACCTCCGGTCACTATGTACAGCTGACTGTCCTGTCCTTCTAATTTGTCTTATTGCAACTTATCTACAAGAGTATTTAGTTGTACTTTTATTGCTTCTAAATCTTGATGCCTTTTCTTTCAGTTTAATCAATCAATTTTTATGCTGCTCTCCTCTTTTGCCAAAAGCAAATACCAATTGTTGCCCATTTAGATATCCTTCACTTTGTCCCTTCATTGCTGCTCTCAACCTATTTGTGAAAAATGTATTGCCATGCTTCACAAGAATTACCTTAGAAAACAGTACTTCATGTATCGCCATTCGATCCTAAGAGATAATGGACAGTAAAGAAGAAATAAAGAGGAACCGCTGTTTCTCCAGGTTTCCCATTAAGAAGCCAGACAAAGACCTAAATCAATAGGCTGCACTGACAATGTAAACTGAAAATATTTATGCCTTCCAGGGAGGAATTATGATATTATAGTAAGTAATAGAACTACTACCATGGATAAACACAGAGATTAATAAACCTTCCTGATTAAGTAACTCATTCTGCTGTGGAACAATTTGGCACAGCAGTATTGATGATTAAAGCCAAAAGGACTAAAGCCTCAATTTCTGAATGTCTGATGTAAGAGCTCTTAAAGTCACCTGGTTGTCACAGTGTGAAATGGTCACTTCCTAAACATCATGTCCAATAGAGGACCCACATTTGGGCGCCCAGCTACTGCTGCACCCCAAAGATGACTTGCTGTGGGAGAAAATCTCAGGCTTCTCTGTAAGAGAGCTATGCTTGTGCATAGGGCACACTCCAGGTTCTTCACAATAACCCATATGACCATCACATTGAAGACTCTCAAAAAGAAATGATGCAGAGAGATCCATGTGCCTAGAGCCTCATTCTGGAATCCCATGTGAACACGCACATCACTCCCTATGAGACAGCATAGTTAGAAACTACTAATCAAAAGTAGGCATTTGATTGAAATATTAATATTGTTGTCTGAGATGAGAAAATTAATTTTGGACTCCTAGGTTCAGACATTCTGACTGAAAGAAAATGCAGCATGAACAAAGACTGCACAGTTAGTACCTACTTAGACATGAATGAAGCTGTTAATGAGAACCCTACCTATCAGGCCAGGCTGAGATTTCTCAAAACCAGGGTAATATCCTTTGAATTTACACTTCAGTGGCTCAATTTTGTACAGTAAAAACTCAGATTTAGTACAGTGAGTCCTAAAGAGAGAAATTAATTCCCTGTATATTTTCCAGTAAAATTAACATACACAACACCTCATACAGAGTCCACAGTGTGGCTAGGGTTTAATGTTTACCACTTAGTTCAACAACAGTTAATTTTAGAATTAGAACATATGAAACACCTGCCCAAAAGAACTATTTTCCCCACCTTGAAGAAGTAAATACAGTATTTGAGAAATTATATATCTTAGGTAAGTACATGCCATAAGCTTAGAATTTATACAAGTTGAAGATATGTACTTAGCACATATTACCTGATTTTACAGCAATTTAGCACTGCATATGAGTACAGGCTTGTGTTGTAAATTTGTAGCAAATTTGTAGAAGATTTGTTTTACAGATAATGGTAGGAGGACAAACATTCCATTATAGAAAATGAGTCTGCAAAATAATGTTATTCTACAGAAACACTGCCTGGCAGAACACCCCAAATCCTATAATTTCCTCTTTATTTATTCATTTAAACATAAGAATTAGAAAAGCTGAACAGAAAGTGCTGAAATGAAATGCATTAAATGTATTATTTTGCTTTTAACCCTGCAAAAACAGCCCCTAAAGGGCAGCACAGGTTTTAAGAGTTGGACACAGTTGAAGTCACTGATAACAACCTGCCAGATGAAATCAGACGGTCTCTTGAAGTGCGATGCTGATTTGGGTAAGTCCAGTCTGGCTGACAAAGCCACAGCTCTCTTTTACCATTAGCCACAATTGTAGTATGACCCACAGATCACAGATGACTTAAAACAGCCTTTCTCTTAAGCACAGCTGTAGCAAACCTCACTGAGGTCCACTCCTGGAGCTCTCATCCTCCGCCTACCAGTATACAACAGCTTCAGGGACGGGAGCAGATGAGCCATGTTTCAGGTACTGATATACAGACAGATGCCTAGGGAGAGTTTCAAAATCATCCAGCAGGAAAGCGTCTAAACCAGATGAAAATCAGTCAACTTCCACATAGCCCTGCAGAACCTTTTCTAACATCATTAGGCTCCTCTGAAGGTCTGACTGCAGAACCTTCTCCTAAAATCATCTGTGAACAAATATATGAGACCATCAAGATGGTTTCTCACTTCTCTAACAATTGTTTCATGGGCTTAACTTTGTACAGGCTACTTCTATATACTTGTATTCCTGAAGTTAACAGGACACAAAAGCTAGTGGAAGACCATTTAAAGTCTCAAGCCAGGTGAAGAACAGATGCTTCTTATATTGTTTCTACAGGCTTTATATTGTTTCTACATGTTTTCAGTCATGATCATGAAGAGTAATGGCGCTGCCAGAAAGAAAGTCTTTTTAAAGGTGAGCAAATTCTGTTGACACTTTTTGACAGAAATTCCTACCCCATTTGGTTTAGATTGTGTTTATGCTGCTTTTTTGGTTGTTTTCCTTTTGCTTTATATAAGGATTCAGTTTACTGGAAGGATTACTTGCAGACACAGCAAACATTAAGTGTATTATAGAGAACAACCACAGATGTTAATTTTGAATTTGCAAATATGAACATTTGGACTTTTATGCCCCTTCAGTCAGGAAATAAACACATACCATATGACTTGTAGGTCTAGCTAAAATTGTGAGTGCTGAGCACCATAAGGGGAAAAAAATGCTCAGTTCTCTCTTAGAGATAAAGAATTATTTGCAGAATTATTTAGGTGGAGTCTGGTTTTGAAATCCTTCCTCCTCAGTAAGAAAAGATGTATGTGTACCAAGAGACTCACTAACTTAAAATAGGACTATACAGAGATAGAGACTTATGCTGGCAATTACAGTATTCAAGACATACTAAAATAATGGAATTATTTTTATGGACTACAGAAGGCTTTGGTTAAGACCTTAGTTGTTTAATTATTTGGTGGATGTAGCGAACACTTGAGCATTTTTGTTCAAGAATGAGCTTAGGGAATCAGAATATTAACAAACAAAAAGAGGTAGAATTTTTAGATAAGTTACCTGCTATGAACTGTTTGCCAAAATTAGCGAAATCCCTAGATCTCTGTGGTTTCCCAGACATAATCACCACCTGTCAACTTTATATGTCTGTGTTATTTTCAGCCCTCAAAAGCAAAGACCACATTTTTAACACCACCTGCTGCCTACTATTGAATATATTGTCACATCTTCCAAATGATACACCGTATGCTGCAATTCAAGTTTAAAGAGTTTTAAGAGCTCAAACCTCAATTTAGGATCTGCATTACACTATATGCAGGACTGAAAAATCAAAGTTAAGTAACAGATTTTGAAAGATTACCCATCAAAATCCTTTATAAATTGTAACTCTCACTGCAATTGTGATATCACCTGAACTCAAGTTAATACTATATGAAAGTAAGGTAAAAAAGTTCCTCACTTCAGATACCTGCCGTAGTCTTCAACCTGTAAGCTATTATGTATAATCTATTATGTATAGATCCATTTTCAACCTTTCTGTGATTCGTGGGTTCCTAAGAAATTTTTTAATGTATGAGAGTTAGGTTTAGAAAGTTAATCTTATTCAGACTGCTGTGTAGCACACATTAATTATTTCTCTCGGTCAACTTCACAAGTCATTTAAAAGTAGCGGTAACTCCCTGGGGTCTGTGGATCACAGGCTGAAAGCCACTGATCCGTAGGATACTTGGCAATGATTGGTGAGGTTTTCAGGCTTGCTTCCTGTCACGTCTCAAGTGGTTTGACGTTGCGTGCTTCCCCTTCTCCGGCTAGCTGTGTGCTGGGCACTGCTGCCCAATTGCCTCTGACCTCTCTATTGTACCAGTATGAGCCTGACAATTTGTTTAAAGTGCTAGGAAAATGGGTTAGTTCCTAAATTGGGTGGGGTTTTCCTATGAATCTGAGTGGTAAATGTTGTCTCAGTATATAAGTTATCTCAGTATATAAGGGAAGTGGCAGAGCTGGCAAGCTACCACTACAGATTACAGGGGAGGAAAAAAGGAAAAAGCAAAAAAAAGAAAACTTTTGCCTCCAGGAGAGAACTGTGGAATTTTTTACTTTCTAGACCAAAGATCAGCCCTCAAAATCCCAGCCTTGATATATTATTGAATGGAGTTATTAAAAATTACAGAAAATATTCTTAAAATTATAGTATACATTATCATGGACAAAATTAATCCATCATTAATTCAAAGCAATAATAAAATGCAGACTGGTGAACATGGCAACAGCCTGTATTTTGATATAGGTCAAAATCAATCTAATTTTTCCTTGCTGAAAAATGTTAGAAAATCCAAGTCACACAAATAATTTTCATTATAGTTCACTCAAAGGTCACAAAGATCTCTGTTTAGTAATGTAGATAAGACCCCACTTAGTTCCAGTGAGAATAGAAGAACTACATTTCTCTCTTATCTATTATAGAAAGAGAGGATGTGCTATCAGATCTGGTAGCATCAGCAAAGCTGTAGGAAAATTCTAGAAAATAAACCATCGATCTAATTACCTTTGAAATATTTCTATTCATTTCAACAGAACCTGGATCAGATAATTTGTGAAGAGAATTATACTAATTAAGGCAGCAGTCTGCTCCTCCTCCCACATGGTATTTCACGAAACAGCAAATTATGGTGCAAGACAGGGATCGGAAAGAGCACCGGTTCTTCAGAACAGCCCAGAGCCCAATCCGTGCATCACAAACTCAACTGTCGTTGGACTCAACAAAGTATCTATGTGAACGCAGACTACAGCAAAATGCCCCAGCTAATGCTACTTTTCACAGAGTTGCTGCTTCTTTTGAAGCTTGCTGAGAAAGCTATGAGAGAAAAGACAAAACAAATCCATAAGAAAAATACAGCTCAATACTATCCTTACAAAGGTACAAAAAAACATGCAAAAAATCATTTAGAAATTAAATTCCCGAGCTGTGTATAAGGACATAATATTGTCTTTCTTGCTTTTTTTTTTTCTGTGACCAATGGATAGAGACAAACAGTGATTTCCAGCAATACAATAGTCTTCTACATTTTCGTGAATTATGATGCTTAAAGACTATAACTGTTCTTTCCACAGCCACAATGGATGACTGCAAAACATCATTAAATGCATTCTTCAAAGCCATTCCCTTGAAGAAGGACAATTGCAACTATAACATACAAACACCCCATCCATACTATGACAAATGAATTTATCTACAGTACACTGCCAAAGAGTCTCTTCCAATGTCCTCTGAGTTTCTTTTATGCCAGTGTTGTGTTCAGAGAGGTTCAGCTTTATTTAAGTGCTAAAGTTTTAAAACCCGGGCTCAAGTACAAGTATTACCAGTTCCCTTCCTGCTAGAAGAGATTCTACTCCTGCCCCCCACCAGTCTCCACCACAAGCATCGTATGACAATTCTAACATTCTGAGACCCAAAATACTTCACTTCTTGAAAGTATAAGGTGAATATCAGTCAGAATCAATTTAGAAAATATGTGGTTGCTACAGCAAATTGGTTGAATTCTGGGCACTTTATTTTTTCTGCTCAGGATGTTACTGTGACATATAATAATGTAATATAATATTACCATGGGGTAATACACAATATAAAGTTAGCATAATATAATGTTACCATGAAAATAATATCTGATCTTTTCTATTAAGAAATAAATACTAAAGCGAAAATAAGGACAAATGAGAGTACTAGGGAGCATAGTCCTGGCTCCTACTACATCTAATCTGTCAGACCTGATCTGCCGATGTCTCTGTAGTCCATCAGAACCATTTAAGGTGCTCAAAGTTACAATGTCTATAGTCAAATAAGCAGACATGTCTATTGACATGTTCAGCCTGCCCCTCTTGTTTTTGTTCTCTTGCCCCTGTAATTTCCTCCCTTCCTAGACCCACTACCTCCAACTCTAAAAGCTGATGCCATTAGCATCAAACTGGGCAGTGTGACTACCATGTTTCCCTCTATACTTGGGCAGTATGATTACATTCTCTTTTCCTCCACTGGGGAAGCAAACCTTTAACACATCAAACAACCACCACTGAAGAAGTGAAATCAGACTGACAGGAAGGTGCAGAAACACTGTTCACAATCTAAGATTCATACAGGTTATGAAGAATAAAATCTCATTTGGTTTTGCTCAAGGATCGGTAGCAAAAAAAAAAAAGTATTCTCTTAGAGTTACATTAGCATCAAGACCAAATGCATGGCTCAGGGAAACTGCCATACTGATTTTAATGCTTAACAGCCAGAACATAAAGAGATCGGTAAGTAGCACAATGGGCAGAAAAGTGTTTCTTCTTATTATCAACACTTACACTCTTAAAAGCATCCTTCATTACCAGTATCAAGGCAAAGTGCATGTGGTGCCATATTCACTGCTGCCACCAAGTGGACCAAATCTGTGCCCCAGAATGTGACGCAGGTAGAGCCACAGAGTGACATTTCTTCAGGACTGTATAAGGAATTTTATTAAAATATAGGAAATAAGACCACCTCTAAAGACAGCCTATCTCAGTTCCTCTCTCTAAAGAACTTTGTCTGTCTGTCTGTCTGTCTCTCTTCCAGGAGTAATAGAGCTATATCTTTCTTCTCCCTGAATCCAAAGGAAGACAGGTTTCTACCTGTCTTCCAAAAGAATCTGTAGGATTTTTATTGGCTGAGAACACACCTTAATAGGAATACCTTCAAAAAACAGAGCTAAATCTTTTCAATAAAGAATGTAATCTACTTCTTTTTTAGAGGATTTTTGTTCTTTCAAGGATGCACTCTACTTTTCAACTGGCAGAAGCTGTCACAGGTGCTGAGGAGCAGCCAGCTTGCACATTTTGCAATGGCAGCAATCATCAGCAATAACATATACAATACCTTCTTCTTGGCACGTAAGCAACATTTCCCTAGGAGTTTTCTGACAGCTGATGTTGAACCTTATTAGTCTGCTATGTATGTAGTCACAGAGAAAAACAGCCAAAGCATTAGTCAGGGTAATCTGTATGGTTAGCTTGGTTTCTCTGTGCTCACAGATGTGATTAGTAGGGAGGCAGAGGACTGGCATGTTTCCTCCTAAGACCTTCTCCAAGAACAATTTCTGATAAGTTTCCATAGAAATCCATACTAAGACTGTGTTAAAAATAAATAATGGCATATTTTGGATCCTCCCTCCCTTCTTCATAAGCAATTCTGTATCTGTCCCTTTTAATGACCACTTTATTTGCGTATTGCATCTGAAACTGACTTTAGGATCTGGGAGAATGAAGTCAGGATGATTATTGGGAACATTCAAATTTAACTCAAATAATTTCTGTAATGTCCCTCTCTTATAAACCCTTCAAGCCATCCACTGTTTCACCTGATTGGCATTTATTCTCCTCATGTTCTTCAGTGCTGCCTTCTTATTAATTCTGCACTTAATCAAAACCAAACAAGCCCTCTCTGTGTGACTAGCAGAGCTATCCTATTGTCTTTAAAGCTTCCAGAATTTAGGGTGACGTAAGTATATGCAGCTGCAGGGTCTGCCTGAGAGTTTGTCAGTCACTGGATTGCACTGAACACGAATCCAGGAGAGACATCTGAGCAACACTGACATCAGCCAACAGTTACAGAAAAACATGGCAGAAGAGGGAGCATTTTCTGCCTAAAACAAAGGAGAGAAGCCCCAGATTGCAAACAAAGTGCAAATAAGGTGGGTGAAGTGATGTTTGGATACATTAGAATTACTTGCCAGTTCTTTACAGGCAGTTTGCAACAGGAAAACTGAAAGAACAGATAATAGGACACAAAACAAAAGGCAGTAGAATAATAAATAAAATTATAAAAACCCACAGATAGTTCTAGGCCTTTTTCTTCTAAATTTGTTTGCTTTTTCAATTTCTTTCCATTTCAGTGGTAATTCTTAAATCTGCCCATCAGGCCAGGTACTTTATTAGTATTTTTAAGTCAGCTTATCCTTCAAATGTATTCGTATTATAGTTTATAGCGTTCTAGGAATTTATCTCAAACATTTGTAGCATTTTTAGTAGTAAACTTAATAGATGGCCATACATTAGCTTTTACTTCCATGCTGCTGCTTGATCTCTCAGTTTTATCATGATGGTCTACTTGGTTCAGTCACAAGGCAGCATAACTTTTTCGTCACAAGCTATACAAATCATAATTTACTTCTTCATCTAGATCTATTCCACCCAAAGAAATAAAATGAAAAAGAATCCATCACTGTGAATACAAGTAAGTATAAAGCAGTCCTAAAAGTGTTATAACTAGTATAACAAATGATGGTGGCAAAAGCTATTTTTAACAGCAGGTAACAATATTGATGAGATTAAATTGAATTAACCTGGAAAATGTTGTTGGTAACTAACCAGCTGTCAACACAAGGCCCACCAATATTGCTAAGTGAATTCAGGTTAGCTGGATCTAGCCAGCTGCCAGGAGGCCTGATCAGTGTCAAACACCAGTTACTGAGCTCAAACTCCTTTTCTCAGAAACCCCATAAAAAAACCTCTGAGTCTCTTCAAAAATTATTGTGAGTAATATTAAAATACTAAGCGGTTTGGATAGACTTTTTATTTTGTGAAAGAGATAGAGAACCCTGAAATAAATTTTCTTATGAAGCAGAAAAATTAACTGAAATCTGCTAATAACAGAACATCTTAAAAAAACCATGTTTCTTCAAAAAGTGTATTTTTTGGCCTTTTGTTTCAGTTTTATTTAATATTATACTACTTTAAAATATACAACTTTGAAGTGGAAAAAAGCTCCTGAATAGTTGAAACAGGATGTGTTGCAATGTTTTCCTTGGATTTTCTGCCCCTAGGAAATCTCAACCATATTTTACAAAGTAGCTCCATTTTGACTAGCCTATATATTCCACAATATGATTACACTGAATTTTCTTAGGTCGTCTCTTAAGTAGTTCAGAGCAATTCTATTTGATTGTGTATTTTGCCATTACAAGTAATCCTGATGTCCTGCAAACTTCGCACTTACCAGTTTATCCATTAAAAAAATAGTTTAAAAGAAATTTCTTCATTTTCCAGCCACAAAACGCAGTCAGCAAGAAACAGATACATAGTAAAATGGTTCAAAATGTAAGCCAAGAAGGCTATAGGACAGAACACAATGCTAAGTCAGGGTTTTCAGGGATCTGTACAAGAAGTTCCTTAAGAATCTTTGGCTAATCTTCCCAGATGTTGAACCTTAGCTTGATATGTATGAATTTTTGGCCATAAACACTGGACTTGCACATCAGTTGTAGCTCCAATATTTAGCACAGGGAAATCTCCCAGTGGATATCTATAGCAGAAACTGAAGCTGAAGCTTGCTTCAGGGAGCTGAATCAAGAGGCAGATTAAATGGGAAAAGATCTGCAGAAGCATGACAAAATGGAGACATGGAGAAAAAGAAGGAATATGAATATACAGGTGATGTTACAAAACATACCACTGACCTGAGAGTTCATGTTAGATTTGCTGTCCTTGTTCATTACAATTTGACGGGTAAATCAGAAGTTCCATTTTTAAAAATACAGCAAGTAAGCAAACAATAAATCCAAGAAAAGTATTCATTGGGGAAACTTTCATGACATGTCTTGGTCTAGTGTTTTTCCTGTCCTGAAAATAACAGAAAAGCAACAAATGTTAGTGATATCAAGAATATCCTCTTCCTTGGGCACATATTTAAGGAGTAGGAATTAATCATGTAGGCAGTATGCTTTCTAAGAATAAGGAAGTCCACTTTCTTTTCTTTTGTTGGACACCTCTGATAGCCTGTATCCGCTTCTGGAAGTGACAGATGACACTATATCCATCTCTTTGCTATTTCCTTGATGCTGCCTGCAAATACCATGCTACTTGCCTGTCCTAACTTTAGGGTCTGCACCAAGTTCTTGTGTGGGGAGCTCCAGTGTGTAAAAAGAATCCTATGACCCATCTGACCAAACACAATCTGAGCCCTAGAAATACTCATCGCTTCTCTTGAAAGTGTGTTAATTGCATACAAAATTATAGTGTTTTCAGTGAATGCATTTTTCCTCACTGTTGGAAGTGCCACTGCTCCTGGAATTTCCACTTCACTATGTTTATCAGCCAGAAAAATCAGTCTACGAGGCTGCATATGTTGTTTCATTATAGATTTCTAATGTACCATTGAAGGGAATGAACAGCTGAAAACCACAATTATTACAGTGGCAATAACTTTTTATATGACTTTTTAAAATTATCTAGATAGCTCCAATGAACTACAATAACCTTAGTATATTTAAACAATATTTTTCGTTTAAAAAGTGTTTTACTATCAAAGTTATTTTTGCAATTTTGCAATTTTTAAAACCAGTTATTCATTATTTTCTTGAAATGCTTCAACCACCACAGAAACAACAGGCTATGGGCTTGTTAATTGTTTATCAAGGCTCAGCAACTCTACACCACTGTTTAGAAAACACAGAAAAGTATCCCATGGCCCATCCCTGAAGAGGTTAAAATATGAAGACAGAAGGAAACTGGCTTAGATTGCACAGGTTTAATTTGCTTAAAATTACATAGTATAGGTGTTCCTTTGGAAACTTTTCACAGAAGATTTGTTTCCAAAAGATACCTGAAGAAACCATTCAAAATGCTAAACATTGCCTGCAGGATATTTGGATTTATTCATTTTACTTCAAACAAAAGCAAAGAAACTAGTACCTGCATTCTCAAAGGTACTTGAAGCTTTAGCACTCCCATGCTGCCTAATCCTTCTGTCACCAGTATATGAAAATGTACTTTGCCTTGATTAGTATTCTATTAATCCATGACAAAGTACCCATATCACTCACACGCTTACTTTCTTGTCAAGTTTCTGAGATATGCCTCATTAACTGGATTACTTGTTTGATCTGAATGCTGTCATACCGTCCAGTTGACAGCTAGGGTGCCTCATGCTAGACTGTGCAGTGAATGGTCTTTATTAGTGCCAACCACTTCATGTAATGTCTTTCTGAACCCTTGCCTCTGATGTATGGAAGGTGGTCCAGGGTCAAACTGTTTGTGATTAACTGTGAATGTAAATGTTGGTGTCTTGTCTTAGTTATCATAAAATTAATTTAACTAACTTTCGATCTGCCTTTGAGATAAAAGAAACATGGAAAATTCCATGTTGAATGAATCTGTTTTTTTCTTCATGGAGTAAAAAAATATTTTCATCTATGCTGACTTTTTTTCCTCATAACTTCTGAAGGAATTTAGTGCTGCTTAGAGCAGGGCCCTGCTGACAGCCCTGAGACCAAAATTCTCAACTAGTTACAGATCGGAAACAGCATGGTCAACAGCTGCACCCGTTTTTTCTCATAGACGGCCTCTCTTCCAAACAAAGTCATATCTCCCATTTTGTGAGGCTGTCTGCTCTTTTTTCATCTTACCAAGAACTCAGTCAACTTTAAAGGAACAACACATTTTTTAACTTGCCTATAGGGTAGGTGGATCAAAACCCGCACTGAAAGCCTTTTCTTTCTTTTTTAGTCTGCCTCTGCGTCTCCTTTAAACTTTAATTGCTTAATGAGGTATAGATTTTTATATACTCAGAGCTGTATTTTCAAGGGAAGTTTGATTCTAGAAGAGGGTTAGAAATCAGTTTTGTTCCTTTTCTCTAAAATGGAGAAAAAAACCTCATTATCCAGACACACACACACACCCTCCCCAACATCTAGATTTGACATTTGACATTTGGATCTGGGTGCAGTTCTAAATGTCGACATTTTCAGAGAATTGGTGCTTTGGGTGCATTCTTACCCAGTTGATTCTGGCAGGCTGGAAATCTGTCTAGCCTTTTCTCAAAGATCACCTGTGGTGGTGGACTCAAGCAATCTATTCTACTGCTTCAGTATCTCTACCATAAGAAAGTGCTTTTTAATGTTTAATCTGAATACTCCTCACAGAATTTAAGCCCATTATAACTGGTCTTGTCTTCTGCGGGCATGGAGAATAGATTCCATCTTTCCTCTTTTCTGCAGTTTCTGTATCATATGCTTTAACCCAACTTTAAGTTATCTTTAGGAAAAAGGGGGAAATATTGATATTTACTACATTATAATTCTGCTTAATTTAGGTGGAGTATTTTAGTCTATAAGTAAATCCATATTTTATAAATAGTGACAAGTTGATTGAGAAAACTGGTATCCAAGCATCATAATTCCAGCTTGAATTGACATAGTATACAAAAATCAGTCTCACTAATTCTAATTACTTATAGTTGTTTTTCATTCAACATGTTAAATATAAAACCCCCTACTGCTCTTATCCATAATTCTCTTTACTTTTACTGTCATAAAAAAACAATTGTTTCCTTGACTAGGTAGGATAAGACTGATAACAAACTGGTTTCCTGACTTAAGCTCATTGAAGTTTGCAGAGGTCGTATAGTGTAAACCAGTTGAGACTGTGGCTGTAAGCCAAAGAAAGCAAACTTCACTGTTGCGTTGCGTAAGCATTTCTGACAGCCTGACAATACTTCTGCTTCTTCCATCATGCATTAGATGCTATTGGACCAAAGTTGTAAGCAAATAAAGCACCTACTTATCTCTCTAAGAAAAGTCCATTTTTTATTCCATACTTCAAAGCAACGGTTGAAAACCTCTATCTGAATAAAATATTTTCTGTAGTGAAGTGAAGCCACACGTGGAAAACTGCTCTAATGGTATATAAGGCACTGTTAGTCAAGAGCTTGAAAATGTCTCACTGCATAATGTAAAACGTAAATTTTATATGGCAAAGTTGTGACAGCATTTTACAAACTTGAATAAATATAATTTTTTACATACTCAAAATAAAAATGAACTGAGTGATCCAAGGTAACAGAAACTACTATTTGAAACCAGGACCAACAGAGCTCCTGGCTACATTGAAGTCAACGGTAAAAGTCTTCATGGTTTTGGCTAGGTTGAGTTGGCCTGATGTGGTTAATTATTCTGATTCAAGGTGAGATCTGATGGATCAGTAAGGCATGAACTATGTGAAATACATATGCACAGAGACAGATGGTCAGTCACCAGTTTGACTTTGATCCTAGCAAAGTGTTGCTGACAGCATAAGAGGATTTGTTCTTTATTAATAACCAGCTGGATACAAAGAAAGTTTCTAATTTTTACCACACATTATATAGGTTAACCAACCTTGTAACAGCTATAGACACTTTCCTCTGCCAGAAAGAAAATTATCTTGGCCAGACATCGTACCCACAGAGATCAGAAATGAATCGAATTTGACTTGCTTACAGTATCTCAGGTAACATTACTGATGTCAGAAGTATAAAGAGGTTGCTAAGCAAGCCCATTAGATATTACTATTAATAGACTGTAAATCAAAATTCTGAGCAATTTCTTGTATTGAAAAAGACTGAATCCAGCAAAGACAAAAATGTGTGTTTCAGTTTATGCATGAAGAAAACATAATTACAGTAAAGCTTCTCCAATTTCAGTATTTCAGGTAAGATTTGTCCATACTGCTGCAGCATAAAAAAATAATGGTAATACATGTAGGATGATTTAACAGATGGTTCTAGAGAAAATGCATGGAAAATAGACTCTTCAGATTAAAATTTGCCATTGTCTGTGAAACTGATAAAACATCTTTAACAAAAAACTTTATAAAGAAATCTTTATAAACATTGTATGGAGAGCCTAAACGTGATTTGGCAAGTTTATGTGATACCTGGTGTCTCAACCACGACAACCTTTAAATATTACAGATTAAGTATCAGACAGTTGATAAATGTGAGAAAGGAAAAAAAAGAACATCATAAATTTTGCCTATTGTCATATTGAGTGGTTTAGATTCCTAGCCTAGTAAAGCCACTGAGAAGGTTTACTTTATTCCCAGTCAGATCAGGATCTAACAGTAGCCTCTATCTCACTTTAATTCAGATTGGGTCATTATTATTTTTAAAAAATATCAAGGAGTTACATTTTATAACCCAGAGTGACTGCTCTTTAAGAAAGAAAAAAATATGCTGAAAGCAAATTTCCATGAAGTGGAGAGTTTAATGTGAACATTTTATTTGTAACACATTTTCCTAATTTTACAATGGCAAGTAATTTGGTTTTCTATGAATAAACAAAAACTAGTCTGAATACTTGTAACATTATTTGCTTGTTGTTATACATAAGAAAAGAAATCCTTTGCTTCTGCTTGTACAAGTCATTAAGTATTAGAGAGGAATTTAATAACAATCTGGATTCTTCTATTCTTTCTACTCCCAAGTCTCTTAAGGCTGAAGAACAACTCCTTAGCTACTTCTTCCATCATTGCTGTTCTAACTTTTACACAGTAATTGCATCTGTGAGAGCTCAAAGTTATTGTTGGGAGGACAGAAGTTGGCCATTGCATGTAGAGCTTGCATATTCAGTATCCAAATCCGTGGTGCTTTCCTGTAAACCTTTGCAATGCTGAAGAGATGATCATGGAGTATGTGTTAGCAATGTTCTGGAAAGCATGTTGTCTGCCTCGTTAGTCTGCATCTTGTCAAGGCTATCCAGGCTTGTTCAGGATCATCTGCCAAGGAGACTAAGTCAGTTGACTGTGGTATAACCAATAACAATTTTGAATAGATAAGTTCCATGTAATTCCCAATAAAACCAAATTTGCTTAAATTTCTCTGTTTCTTAAATATGAATTAAACATATCCCTGAAAATAAATATTGGCAAAGTGTCAACCCAAGTGGAACCAACCTGAATTTCCACCCAAAAGCTGAAGCAAAATGCCAAAGAGCCTTGACCCAGAACACAAGCAGAGACTGTGAACAGAGGATGATTGGTCATTACAGAGTTACATTATATTTATGAACAGAAAGGGTGTTCCAGGCTCAGGGCTCTATATATACATTTCTGTGTAATCACCATAAAGACTAGCAGTGTGAAGAAACTAACATTTTAGTAACTCTAGGGACGTAACTGAACTGTAGCCCTCAAATGCTATGCTGTGAGGATTCTAGGAGATGCTGTGCAGTAGAGCACTACTCTCTTCAGACACTGTTGTCTGCAAACACAATATGGTATTTTTGTCCCAGAATCGGATTATACTAGAAACATAGTGAGGATTCTGCTTTCTATTGGGTTCAAGCTTTCTCTTCCTGTCTCATAGGAGTAGATTTTTAAGTAAGGTATTTTATTGTTTCAAGTTCTTTAATTACCACTTCCTTTGGCAAAATAGAGACATCATGAAAAAGTCTGTTTTTCAAAAGATTCAAATTGGTGCAGTGTAGAAACATTTGCCATGCAAGGTCACAAAGTATCATTCTAAGATTCATTTATTTTAGCACGTTTTCTTGGAACTTCAGAGTTTCTAATGTTTCTGTACAAACACAGATGACAAATACAGTCCTATTCAGATTTTCACTCAACTGCATTTTAGAAGACAGCTTAATGCAGTTTTTATTCTAGTTTTTAATGTAGCTTAACTTCAATTAATGTTTAGGTGCCACAGTTTACTATTTTCAAAAATGTTTTTAAAAGTTTAAAAAATGTTACTGTCACAGTCCAAATTTTCAGTATCACATACCCACTTGACTCAGCAAATTGGGATGGTCAAAAAACATATCCACTTGACTTTTAACAAATTGTTCTTCTTGTAAAATTATTCATTGCACATTAAGAGCACATCCCGTTTTGCTGAATCAGTACAGTGATCACCACATCCACTAACCTTTCTCATACCTTATGTCATGCTATAGTTTATTTCTTTTTCTGTTCTTCTCTTGCTTTTTGCTAGGATTGTTAACAATGCATGTTTCCATGTGTACTGGCTATGCACTGACTACTCCCTTCAGTATTGGTTTATTCCAGTTTAAATATAGGTTGTACGGTTCAGGTGGCCATAACTGTACATATTGCTTTTCATGTGGTATATTACCCTTGTAGTCACAATGGTATGGTTCTGATTTTAATTGGTGCAACCTTAGACATTTACAGCAAAATGGGCCCAATTTTCATAACTTCTAGGCATGCAACATTGGTTTTGCAAATGATCTCTGAACTAAGAATTCCCATACTGACAGCTACTTTCCCCAATAGTCTTTTTAATGTTCCAGTTTAAAAATTGCACCTCATTTCTAGCAGTCATTTATTTTCCCATCAGTTACTTTTAGTGCAAAGGAGACCAAACTTGCAACATACTAGACAGTAGACAAGTGCCTAAGTGCTGATCCGTAAACAATCTGGATTTAATGTTTGTTCACATAATCATAATCTCTTTCCCAGTGGGCATAACTTTAATTTTCTTTAATAATTAATGGAGAAGCTGACTTAAGAAAAATAAAATCAAACCTTCAAGGATCATTCAGCTGAGTCAATTCCTAGATCTACATGCTGACAATTATAACTTGTCAGTTTCTAATAAGTAGAGTTTTGTGCATAAATAACAGCTAATAGTACCTTCTATTTTCCAGTTTAGAACAGAACATAATTTACAATGTAGAAGTGCATGTACCTTAATTTGGTTATCTTCCTGCAGGTGCACATTCACTAAGTACTATCTAATGTCTACAGCAAATGAGATATAGGAATGACAGATTTTTGTCTCATTTCTTATATCACTACAATTCATCTCCAAGCACTATTTATTATATATGTTGAAAGAAACAGAAATCTTATGAAACGACAGTTTGACAGTATATGATTAAAATTGTGTCATAAAGCATTCATGGGCAAGGGGGAATTTAAGGTTATCCAGGCAAACTCAGTCTTGATTTTATTTTTAATCACATTTCCTCATTTTATGCATTTGGTTTGTCAGAGTTAACACTTCTTTATGTAGCTTTTCTTTGTACAATGTCCTAAGTCTATATGTTTTTCTTTTAAGGAGTATGGACCAACAATTGCCAACACTGTGACTGATGATGACTCAACAGGGCTGTATAACAACCCACCTGAAGTGCCTCAGCAGAGTGTAACAAATAACGGCGGTAGGTTTCCATCCTTGGTGCATGCGAACAGGGAGATGATGCATGCATTTCTGCTATCAGCTTCAGGGGCAGTTTGATAACAACAGAAAGGCATGGCAGTGGCAACGCAGGGAGTGCCCCAAGTGCCTTGGCTGAGACATGCTGACTGAAGATGCAGTACCTAACCGGAGAACATAGTTGCTTAATTCTTTCGAAGTCTGCAGGGAATATTTACAAAGTAAGATTTTTCAAAGTCTTATAGCCTAACTGAATTGGGGCAAACTTCGATGTCAGTTGAAGGCATTTCACTAACTTGATTGCTCCACTCCCTCTTTGATATATTTCAATTCCCTATTTCACAGGATGGGAGGTTGTCAAGAGACTTTTCTCTAACCTTCTTGAGTGAAACAGTGAAATTGCATTCACAGACATTTTTAAAACTATTCAGCTTGAAACAGATATGTAGCCAGAAAAAATATAAATATTTAAAACCTAACAAAGTATTAAGCAAACTGAAAATAGGATCTTATAATTGGAAATGTCAGCTAATTTTCTACATTTTCTCACTAATTGATGTCCCCTATAACATTTTTCATTACAGGATGCTCTCCTGAATTGCTCTAAAAAATGCCATGCTTTTAAATACACAAATCCACATCCAGCTGGGGAAGCCCTATGGATAGTACCCTAGAGAAGAAAATTATCAAGCATTGCTGCAATAATAGTGTTTCACATTTCTTTAGGACTTCACACAGAAGACCTCACAGAATTTTACAGTTCAGATAACTACAATCTAGAATTGGATTGAATGCATGCTTACAAACAGAAAAGCATATATTATGTATACCAGCAGCTCACAGCCTGGGGTATTGCCATCGCCCGTAATCCCACTATGGCTGCCAGTCAAAGTGTTGACCTGGATAATCTTCCCTACATATTTATCTAGATAATGGCATGGTCTATCTAACTTTCTCAGACCAGCAGCCTACAGTGCTCTGCCATGTAACAGCCTTTAATTATAGTAGCCCTAGAGAAAACATTAAGAATCTTTTCAAATCCTAATATGGTTGAAATCTCTTTACCTTCTGTCTTTCAACTGTAGAAGAGATAGTCTTATGTGTTCCCCTTTAATTTTGCTTTGTAGATTAACTGGGTGATTCACAGACAAATTGGCAGAAAAAACCTGAGAATTTCTTCAGTTGTTTCCAAACAACCATATTGTGCCTTCCAATGTATAACAGAGGGCAGAAAAATTCAGTTTGCCAATAGAAAACTAGTACAAATGGAGGACCTGAGCCTGCTTCCACAAAATTAGTTTTATATGAGCAGAATCTTGTCTTAGCACATTGAATATATTGATCAGCAGCATACAAAGCATAGTCTTTTATATGTCCTTTCCTCCATTTTTCCTCCTCTTACACCTAGAAGAAAAATCAAGATAAAAAAGGTAGGGATGGGTGAGTTAGGGACAGGTGCCAGTTGTCCACTTTAACAAGTATCATACATCTGGAAAGAGATGCTGAAATAAAAAAATGAATAGGTGTTCACTGTACAATGATGAAATTTATAAATTCTTCACATTGTCTTTCTGTTATACCTACCTTTGGGGGAAAAGGGACAAAATGCCCCTAAAAATCATGGCAGGTAGGAGAAGTGTTTTCTCTATGGAGTAAATAAGAAAAACTCAGCATGTTATAAAACTATCCACAAGTTAAAAGGAAGGTAAGAAAGTCCCTTGAAACAGTGATTTGCTTAATAGTAGCAGCTGCTTGAAGCATACACTGAGTAAAGATCTTCACTCTCATTGCATAACCTATTTCAAGATTTAGGACGGACTCTTCTAAATTTAGGAGCAACTCTTCAACTTAATGTCAAAGCATCCTTAGCCTCACAACATTTCTCCAAAATGTTAAATATTTTTTAAAGAACAGGAAACTAAGAAGGTCAAATAAGTACACAGGAAGTCTGTATTCACTGATAGATGCTGGTGTATTACGCACCTGCAAGAAAAAGGAAGCATATATAGATGTAGTTAAACTATGTGGCATTCTACGTCTTTGTAAAACCAGCCTGTCTTTTATTCTATGCTTCTATATAAATTAGGAGGAGGAAAAAAACCCAGCTTGTAATAATTATAGCTGGAGGAAGATTCAATTTGTAGTACAGTGAACACACTAAGCTTGAAGTGCCTACAATGTTTTTGACATTTTCAGAAGGAAAATAACTCAGACATGAATAAAACATCTCCACAATACATGGATGCTCAAAATAAAGTAAAGCACTGTTAAAAACAGTTGAGTGTGCTAAGATTATTGGGTTATAAAAAAAAAAAAAAAGACAAGAAACAGCAACAATCAAAGACAAAAACCCCCAAGGTTAAAAGGATCACATTCACTTCAAGGCTACAATGATTATCAACTCAACAGTTTGCCCACTGGCAAAGACCCTGTTTCAAAGCTGACCCTACAGACTACCAGAACAGGCTCCTGGGGATGAAAACAAAATTAAGAGTAACTGACTTGACAGATTTTGTTCGTATTTCTCAAGCTATGAGGCAACTTACTAGTCAAAAGCCATCCTGGAAACATATGTAATTAATATACATATGCATTTACATTTAATATATAATTTATATTAAAAGAACACACCAAGAGAGAGGAGAACCTAGCTTTTGAAAGATAACCATAGACAGACAACATAAACCAATGCTTGTCTCCCCACACTCAACATTCACAAATTTTACCTAGGAAACTCTGATTTGATTAAAATTCTAGGACTTCTGCTTCTGACTAGTTCCCTGCCAGTTTTCACATATTCTAGAACTGCTGTCTCACAGGTGCTGGCCCTTTTCTTTCCTTTCTCATCATCTTTCACAAGCCTTCCAGCTCCTGAGGTGAGCCTCTCCCATCATTCTGCCAATGCACATATAGGAGTTACGCCCCAGCCCTTGGTAAATGAGCTGCTACATGTTGAGTTCTGCTGGCAGCCGCCGCTCCTGCTGAAGGTCATGCACCTGGGAGGGATGTCTTTACAATTTAATCCACTGTATGCTGAGCTCTGAACAGAAATGCTCTTCACACTTTTCAGCATCAGGTCCTCCTGAGGATGAAGTGGATGTCAAGTAGGGTGGCCTACCTTGGCCAGTTCAGGAAAGGAATAAATGCAGTGCCAACAGACATTGGGAAAAAATTGCAGAATAAGTGCTACATTACAGAGCTATATTTTGGATAAATGTGGATGGGAGCAGTAGTCACTTTAATCACATTTAGTCTAGAAGTTAGCAGATAGGCTAGGAAAGGGGTTTTGTTTGTTCGTTTGCTTTTTGGCTTGTTGTGGTAGCTTTTTACCCAGCTCAGGCTGTACCAAGCAAACCGAACAGAAAACTTATTTTTCCGAGTGCCACCTAAAAGGTAAAAGCAACAAGCATGCTCTACAAATTACATTAGATGGTACACAGGTGCTTACAAAATACTGTAAACACATTTTATAGCACTGTGACAACTTATCTGTTCCAAAACACTGTTGTGAACTAAGGCAGAAATATCAGCCCAGAATGCATGAAACATAATTTAGCATTTTATACCATTGTCCTACATAAGTAAATTCTGAAAAGACTTTTTTGCATAAAATACAGTTTTTCTCATTCCAGTTTTTCTCCTTTGTATTTCAATAGGGACAGAACTAATGTTAAACACTAAACCCTCTCTTATCTCTTCCAGTTTTTGCACATACAAAAACCTACTTCTCATATTCTTGTGCTACCAAATGTGTTGGCTTTGAAGCAGCTATATTATTTTTATGGAAGTCCGGGGGTGATTTCTGCATGCATTTTCTTGGGCCATGTCCTGGTTTCAGCTAGAGTTAATTTTCGGATAGAGTTAATTTTCTTTCTAGTAGTTGGTGTGGTGCTGTGTTTTGGGTTTAGTATGAGAGGAATATTGAAGGCACATTGATGCTTTAGTTGTTGCTAAGTAGTCCTTACACTGGTCGAGGACTTTTTGGCTTCCCATGCTCTGCCGGGTGCAGGAGAATCTTCTCCTGGGAGGGAGCATAGCCAGGACAGCTAACCCAACTGGCCAATGGGGTATTCCATACCATATGACATCATGCTCAGTGTGTAAACTAGGAGGCGTGTCCCAGAAAGGGAGATTTACGGCTTGGGGACAGGCTGGGCATTGGTTGGCGGGTGATGAGCAGCTGCATTGTGCATCGCCTGCTTTGTATATTCTATTATTGTTGCTATTATTATTACTACTGTTCTACTTTGTTTTATTTCAATTGTTAAACTGTTTTTATCTCAACCCACGAGTTTTCCCACTTTTGCCCTCCTGATTATCTTCTCCATCCTACTGGAAGTGGGGGG